>NW_027467512.1:247500-250000 GCF_046742065.1 Oratosquilla oratoria
ATATATATATATATATATATATATATATAGATATATATATATATTTATACATATATATATATAAATAGATATATTTATATATATATGTATATATATATATATATAAATATAAATATATTTATATATATTGATTGAGGTGTGAAGACAGAATGAGTGGTAGGGTGGTGAGTTTAAACGCCAAGAATCCATTGAAGTTTTATTTATGACGTTTCGTCCAACATGGACTTCTTCAGAGTATACACAAATATGACAACGACAACTTATATAACCGCACAGCTCACCTCGTTCCTCCGCGGTCAATGTTTACAAAGGATTACAAAGGCGGAGCACGCCGACAGGAGACCTTTTTGGTACATATCTAGGTCGGATGCGAAAAAAATCTTAATAATAATAAAATAATAAGTAAAAGATATAATAATGTAAATAACAAATAAAATACATAAATAAATGCATAGGTATAGTTGAATAACAAACAAACAGGTAAATAGTAAATAATAATAAATTGACATATAACTAATAATAAATGAAAATCAGACAGACAAATGATAACAAAACAAAAACAAATAATATAGAATAGATTATAATCATTACAGCATCTTGCTTAGGTGTTTATCTGAATGATTCTTAAAGCTTCGAACTGAACTACATTGCACTACCTGTGCAGGAAGTTTATTCCATTCATTAACTACACGGTTGGCAAAGTTGTTTCTACCTACTTCCAAATTGAATCTATTTCCGGACAGTTTGAGACCATTGTTTCTTGTCTGATTCTCATTCAATGTGAAAATGTTGTCACTTTTGATGTTGTCCATTCCCTTTAGAATCTTAAAGACCTGTATCAAGTCACCTCTGAGTCTACGCTTTTTTAGGGAAAACAGATTCATATTTTTTAGTCGATTTTCGTATGATTTATTTTTTATATTTGGAATCAGTTTTGTGGCTCGCCGTTATACTTTTTCCAGTCTGTCAATGTCTTTAATGAGATTCGGTGACCATACGGAAACAGCATATTCCAAATGTGGTCGAACTAACGATTTATATAGCTTGTTTATGAGTGATGGACTTTTGAAATCAAAAGATCGCGCAATGAGTCCTAGAATCTTATTTGCTTTCTCAGAGGCTGAAATACACTGCTTGGATGATTTGAGGTCGTTACTGATAATTACGCCGAGATCTTTTTCACTATCCATTTTTGTTAACGAATTTCCAAATAGTTTGTAATCGTACTTACTGTTATTTTTACCTATGTGCATTACCTTGCATTTACTTGTGTTAAATTTCATTAGCCACTTTTCAGACCATTGCTGTAATTTATCTAAATCTTCTTGAATATCTAATTGGTTTAAGTGATCATTTGCCACTCCGCACAGTTTTGTATCATCAGCAAATTTGGAAACAATAGATTTTAGTCCATGGTTTATATCATTTATATATACTATGAATAGAAGTGGTCCAAGAAAGGAACCCTGAGGAGCTCCACTTGTAACATTTTTCCATCCAGAAGTTTTTCCATTTAAAACAACTCTCTGTTTTCGACCATTCAACCAATTACTAGTCCAAACTAATAGGCTACCACTTATTCCGTGTAAAGCTAATTTAGTAAGTAGTCTTTCGTGTGGGACGGTATCAAAAGCTTTTGCAAAGTCTAGATATATTAAATCTATATTGTTTCTTTTGCCATAATTCGAGATAACTGTGTTGTAGAATTCGAGTAAGTTAGTCACGCAAGAACGTTTCCGTCTGAATGCATACTGGCTATCATTTATCAAACAGTTACTTTCTAAATTATGTTTGATAGCATCTCTGATGATAATTTCCATAATTTTTTTCTACGATTGAAGTCAAGCTTCAATTCGCCTGTAGTTATTTGATTTCTTTTTGTCACCTTTTTTGAATATGGAGTAACGTTAGCTAGCTTCCATTCTCTTGGGACATCTCCGGATATGATGGATTTCTTGAAAATAATTTCTAATAGAACAGCAATCTCATTTTTCATTTCCTTTAAGATTCTTGGATGCCAACCGTCAGGCCCTGGTGTTTTCTTAATTTTGAGTTTCTCTATACACCTTTTAATTTTTTCTTTTGTTATATTTACCATAATGAGTAAGTTCACCCTAGACTTTTCACAGGTTTCAGTTTATAGTTCACTCCGACATGTTTCATTTACGAAAATGAGCTAAAATAGATGTTTAGAATACCACACATTCCTTCGTTTGAATATTCAAGTTGAACGTTAGCAGGTAATAGTGGGCCAATGTGATTCCTAATAACCGTTTTATCTCTAATATAACTATAGAATTGTCTGGGATTCTCTTTGGATTTATCACACACACATACACACACATACAGAAATACACAAACACATACAAACATAGACACACACATACACACTCAAACACACGCACAAAAACACACACAAAACACACACATAATACACAAAGAAGTACACTCATACAAACACACACATACACACAAATACACACACACAAACACATACACA
>NW_027467512.1:255000-277500 GCF_046742065.1 Oratosquilla oratoria
GGATCGTGTCCAGGTGCAGTTTCCAGTTACCCGAGGGTTCTCCTTCAATGAATTGTTTCACCAATGTTACCATTTCAAAGTACTGTACCCAGAGTTTTGCAGTGGCACCTTTACTCTTCATCGTACCCAAGGTATCATTGAACTTAATCAGTACATTTTGTATAACCTCACTGTCAATGTCTGAATAATCAGTCTCTCGTAAAACTGCTTCTGTTGTTGACTGTTCTTCAGGGGAAAGATCGATTTCATTAAAAATTAACATAGACAGTGCAGCATGTGCTAGTGTATGGGCCCTGAGTGCTCTTGCATAAGCATGCCCAGTTAACATTTTTTCAACAGATGTACTTGCATAAACAGTACTAAAAAGTTCTTTTATTCCACTACCATTCATGATGAAACCAATTGCACCCATAAAAGACATCAATAAGTGGAAACCACCAAGACGTACAATAACATTATTTAGGTGTGAGTCTTGACCACTTATTTCCACAATGTCTCGGGCCTTGGTGTACAAAGGTTGATCAAAGGTAACAAAGCAACTTTGTTGCTTCAGTTCGTTGCATTTCTCTACAGCTTGGTTAAGTACTGTGTATATGGTGTCATAATTGGTAGGTGGAGCATTTGTAAAGGGAAGATATGAGATCTGGGACACATCATATGGGAAGTGTGCTGTACATTTCTCCATGTAACCATTCCAACCTGGGCACTCTGCATTTTTTTGCCATTTTCCAAGTAGCCATAAAAGCTCTGTTGGTGTTATTAATACAGTAGTGGACACTGGATTGATACTTGCCAAATCCCTGACTTTTATATTCAAGAGTCCTTTTCCACTTTTACTTTCAAAGGTTTTAATAGGATTATGACCAAACTGCCCAACAAACGATGCACTAGGGATCTTCGTTAATCTAGTGATTGGCTGATCTGAAGTAATATTATTCTGAGGAGTAACACACTGAATTCCTCCCATACTGTGGAATGTGTTAAATCCATCAATAGTAGAGATGTTCACATCTGCATTGTCGAATACAAACTGTGCAAATGAATCATTCGGAGGTTCCTTGGCTGGATGTTGCAAAGCAGATACTTGAAAGAGTGCTGCCTCAGCATAGGACGCACATAATCCCAACGCAGAGAGCACGTTCAGTAGATGCTTAGAGCCATACTTCTGACTTAAGTGAACAGCAAGTCCTATTTGTAGAGGAGATATGAAAGAATTTGGTCTAGCTGCTGTAAGGATAGCATGTGAAATTGCTGTACATTTCCTATTCCATTTTCTTTGATTTCCTTTCTTGTTTTTTAAGACTATTGTCTTAACAAGGCACTGGAGAGTTTGTGGAATAAGTGAATCCAATTCTTCTAGGAAATTTTCTGGTGGTGGATACTGATCTGCTTCGTACATCTGCGATCTTATATCTTCAGCAATTATTCTGGCGGCAGTCTTTACAATCCGAAGCCGTTCTTCCTTCTCGTCATGACTTCTATGATTTTCGTACCAAGCGTCAGTCAAAATTTTGTTTCCTGTGTCACGGAAACAGATCACTGGTTTTCTATTTTTGTTCACAGAAACAATAATATCATGTCCATATCTCTCTATCAATTCAGATTTTATGGTTTTATCATTTGGTAGCTCACCCTCATATTCTGAAAAAATCTCACTGAAAGTAAACTGGCATTCCTCTCGATTTTCCTCCAAGTAGTTAAAAGCATGACTCATTGCCTCAGAAACCGTAGAGCTTTTGGGACGACCACGTTTCATACCAGAAGATGTTTGGTAGAATTTTTTCATGCAGGCTGAATGGTACCTTGCCTCAGCAGCAACTAAATCCACTACGTTACATATACGAGTACATACTTCTTTGCCCCATTCATCTTTTCTCATTTCACCAGCTTTCAAAATAGTATCCTTAACATGCAGCATCTCTATACAGTGCACAGATTCACGATCACCTAAATATTTTTTGCTTTCTTTTTTCAAAAAGTCACTTGATGCATCTTTTCCACAAAAGAGACAATCATGAAGAAAATCAAACTGTAATTCTTGACTTCTCAGTGACGTTGTCGGCACTTGCGAGGTTTTCTGCCTTGCTTGGAAAGTTTCAGCTCTCCGTTCTTTTGTATACACTTTTCTACATTTTTCATGCACTTTCACACTTTTTAGTCCTTCTAACAGAGAATGTTTTCCGTCTTTCCACTTAATGCTATAATCAATCAGTGTCTTTATTCCTTTCTCTTTAACTTCTCTAGTCTCACCCACAGAAAGCTGTCCATCGCATATTAAACATTTCCCCAATGAAGACATTTTGCACCAACAACTGCCTGGGGTTTCACTGAAGCTTTAACTATCTATTTTAATAGTTCTGAAACAAAAGAGATACTATAATCAAGTTAGGAACTTAGATATTTTATTCAGTAAAGCATACAAAGGAAATTATTATATGATCTTTGTGCACTGTAGGTATCAAATAAAGATAAACACAATATTTTCGCACATTTAGCGCAAAAACAGTGAGGTATATCACAAAATTGAATAAAATAACTTTTGTAGAAAAGTTTATGTAGAATAAATTTTGTTTCAATACATTTTTCGTTAAAATTAGTCTCTAGTGAGATATTTGGAAAAAACTGTTTTTGGTCGCCATTTTTTCAAGATGGCGGCCAAATCCGGGGAGGTAGAGGGGTGCAAAATCAATATGTTATTAAGTAAGGTATTATAAACACATTAAAGCTTATTGCAGCTTTCCCTGATTTTTTTCCTTATTCACCTTTTCTTACTCTATTGACTGGCCTATATATATATATATACATGTATATATATATATAAATATATATATATGTGTATATATATACATGTATACATCTACACTGAATGGTTCCCAGCGATCAATTGATATTTTTATTCAACCACAAACAACTTTTAATTCCATGCCATCGCAATCGAGACTGAAGAATCGCTCGATGGAGACATTTTTGTTGGAAATTGAAACGTGGACGAGCCGAGGATTCGAACCCAGCTAACCCGTAACAAAGTTACAGTGACTTAAACCAATGCGCTATCAAGAGAGATATAAGTTGAGTACGCTTTTCTTATATTTGTATGCTCGAATTACATACATCTACACGAAATATCGCATTCAACCCACCTCCGGGTTGAATGCGATATTTCGTGTAGATGTATGTAATTCGAGCATACAAATATAAGAAAAGCGTACTCAACTTATATCTCTCTTGATAGCGCATTGGTTTAAGTCACTGTAACTTTGTTACGGGTTAGCTGGGTTCGAATCCTCGGCTCGTCCACGTTTCAATTTCCAACAAAAATGTCTCCATCGAGCGATTCTTCAGTCTCGATTGCGATGGCATGGAATTAAAAGTTGTTTGTGGTTGAATAAAAATATACATGTATATATATATATATATATAAATATATATATATATATATGAACTAATGACAACGTGTCAATAATTGTGTACGAGTATATTATGACACCTAATATTGAACGTATCTAGGTTGTGTATACAGATGTAAATGGGTACACGAGGTTAATTTTTTCGATCACTAATTTTGGGGCCGCCAGAATTTTTTTTTTTTTTTTTTTTTTTTTTTTTTAATGATGACAGTCCGTTGTTAGGATTCCCGCCTGCGCCCATACAAGTGGCCCAAGCTACAACGTGACGAGCCTTTAAAAAAGGAGCAGCAAATAGATTGCTGTGACAGAGGCTCCACCTGCTGGGATCTTTCCCGAATTCCTGCAGCGACATTAATTTTGTCCTGCATGAAGTTTCCACCTCTAGCCGACGGGATTGAATCCCGAGGCTCCTTGAGAGAAGAATCCAATACAGGAAATGGTGTTAGGATAATGATTAATTGAATTTAATTTGCCTTTGGGAAGAAACTTGGTCGAAGGAATAAATGAATCAGAAAAGGGAACGATTAAGGAGCTCTTGTCCAATGAAAATTTAGAGGAAATGGGGGCGGTGTTGAAAAAATTGGATCTCTCTCGGCTAAAGGCTTTGACCAAGAACCAATCCGGGTAAGCTAATTTACTAAGTTGAGATTTTAGACAATGTTCTTAATCTTTCGAATGTTGTTTTCACAAATTCACAATTAGAAGTCTTAGGACTTGGATTGAATTTTGCCCTCAAACCAGAGAAGCATCATGCTATGGACTTTCTCGTAGGTTTTGATGAGTTCCTAGCTAATAACAACTACTATGACAAAAATGTATCATGTTTAAAAGGGGCTCTTCTGCAAGGCATTGCGGATTGTTTTGATAAGAGAAATGGGCTTCCCAGAAGGTATCAAAATAGTTTGGAGGTAATCAGGAACATGGATAACATTATTATTACGAAGGCAGACAAGGGTAGCAAAATAGATATTCTTGACCATGACAGTTACATAGGCAAAGCCATGGCCCTTCTAAATGAAAATGGATACATATGAGCAACTTCGTAAAAATCCACTTAAAAACATGTCTGCCACTTTCAACAAGGAAGTTTGTAACATCACCAAAGACGAAGAGGTATTGAAACTCAAAGTGGTTAATCCCAAGTTGCCTTATTTCTATGGCCTTCCAAAATTGCATAAAACTGATATCCCCCTCAGACCTATCATCTCCAACCGGGGATCTTGTACCAGCAAGCTTTCCAAATGGTTAGCAAACCTTTTATCTCCGTTTGTTGGTACTTTTTTTCCGATTCCCATTTAAAGCACTCAGAGGATTTCATCACCAAATCAAAACAAGTGAATATTTCTAGCAGAAAAATGCTTAGCCTGGATGTGATTCCTCTTTTTACACATGCTTGTATAGATGACGTTCTATCCTTCCTGGAAACCAAGCTACAACCATTTCAGGACAAATTCCCACTCCCCGTTACGAAAATCATTGCGCTCATTCGCCTTTGTGTTACTTCAAATGTTTTTTCCTTTCAGAATTATTTTTTCAGACAAACATTTGGTTGTAGCATGGGTTCAAATCTCTCTTCTGTACTGGCCAATCTGTACATGGAATACTTTGAGTCTCTTCCTCTACCAACCATTAAACCCCCAGACATGGTTTAGTTTAGATACGTAGATGACATTTTTACACTTTGGGATGAAAATTGGGGTTCATTTGATAACTTTTTTTTGCTAATTTAAATTCGTTAGCCTCCAACATTAAGTTCCAAGTTGAATGGGAAGAACAAGGTAAGGTATCCTTTTTAGATGTTCTCATTGTTCGTGACGGGGACAAGCTTGCTTTTACCGTCTATAGAAAAGAAACCCATTCTGGTAGTTATCTTCATTTCTTCAGCGGTCACCCAGACAAAATAAAAAGTAGCGTCGCCTCAGGGTTATTTCTTCGAGCTCTTAGAATTTGCAGCCCCCAGTTTCTTGAAGGAGAACTAAATATAATAAAATCTCAACTTAGTAAATTAGCTTATCCGGATTGGTTCTTGGTCAAAGCCCTCAGCCGAACGAGATCCAATTTTTTCAACACCGCCCCCATTTCCTCTAAATTTTCATTGGTCAAGAGCTCCTTAATCGTTCCTTTTTCTGATTCATTTATTTCTTCGACCAAGTTTCTTCCCAAAGACGAATTAAATCTAATTAATTATTACCCTAACGCCATTAATAACAAGGTGGTAAATGTCCACCAAAGGTTAAAGAGCATAGTCAAGGGGTTTATTCGATTCCATGTAAAGGTTGTGACTCAGTTTACATCGGACAGACTGGGAGGGATTTGGACACTAGGATGATCGAACATAAACGTTCCATTAAATATGGACAAGAAAGCTCAGCTGTGTTCCAACATGTTATTAAACAATTTAAATATTGTTTAGAGTGGGACAAAGCTGAGCTTATTTATAAATCCAGATGTGAGTTCAGGAGGAAAATGGTAGAATCTACTATAATTGAATACCAGCCCAATATGAACATTTCAAAGGGGGAATGGTCACCGGATGTAATTTCAGGACTTTTCATCACCAGCCTATTAAAAAGACATTTGCCTCCTGACCTCACATACGGAGTGAGCCGAGGGGGAGACCTCTCCCAATGTTCCCCTTTCTCATGTCAAGGGTGCTACTTAAGTAGACCTCACTATTCCGATTTGTATCTACTGAAGAGGATTGCAGTTTGCAATCGAAATATATACATTCCCCGTCCCCAGTCTTTTTAACTCCAACAAAGGCTCTCACGTGATTGACAAATGTGTGATTCCAGTAGTCAGCTGTAAAATATAGATATATATATATATATATATATATATATGTATATATATATAAATATATATAGATCCATATGCATATGTATATACATATAGATATGTATATGTAATATATATATATATATATATATACATACATATATAGGTGTGTGTGTATATGTATATATACATATATATATATATAATATGTATATATTCACATATCATTTACATATCTGTAAAAAAGTTTAGGTCGGTCTTTGCATTTATCTTTTCCGTGGATTCTTTTTTCCTCCTTGCATATATTACCTATTTGTTTCTCACTTTGATATATGTTTACCATTTGGATTTTTTTCTTCTTTTTTCCATCTTTCCAGGCTTTGTCTTTTCTATCTTTAGCCTCACTACACTTTTGCTATACCAACACTTTATGTAAACCCTTTTTTGTTTTTTCTTTTGTACATATTTATCTGTTCCCTCCTCGTATTTTTCTTTTAATATGTTCCATTTCTCTTCCATCTTTGTTTCTTCACAAATACATAAACACATGCAAACACACACACACATACACACATAAAAAATATACACACAAACACTCATACACACACACACAAACACACACACACACACACACACATACACACGCACACCAACACACACACACACACACACACACACACACACGCACACACACACACACAGACACACACACACACACACACAAACATACACACAGGGATACACACACACACGCACACACACATACACACAAACACACACAAAGGATTACAAAGGCGGGGCATGCCGACAAGAGACCTTTTGGTCCATATCTAGGTCGGATACGAAAAAAAATCATAATAATAAAATAAATAAAAACTATAATAATGTAAATAACAAATGAAATACATAAATAAATGCATAGGTATAGTTAAATAATAAACAAACAGGTAAATAGTAAATAATAATAAATTGACATATAACTAATATTAAATGAAAATCAGATAGACGAATGATAACAAGACAAAAACAAATAATATAACATAAATTATAATCATTACAGCATTTTGCTTAGGTATTTATCTAAATGATTCTTAAAGCTTCGAACTGAACTACATTGCACTACCTGTGCAGGAAGTTTATTCCATTCATCAACTACACGGTTGGCAAAGTTGTTTCTTCCCACTTCCAAATAGAATCTATTTCCGGACAGTTTGAGACCATTGTTTCTTGTCTGATTCTCATTCAATGTGAAAATGTTGTCACTTTTGATGTTGTCTATTCCCTTTAGAATCTTAAAGACCTGTATCAAGTCACCTCTGAGTCTACGCTTTTTTAGGGAAAACAGATTCATGTGCTTTAGTCGATTTTCGTACGATTTATTTTTTATATTTGGAATCAGTTTTGTGGCTCTCCGTTATACTTTTTCCAGTCTGTCAATGTCTTTAATGAGATTTGGTGACCATACGGAAACAGCATATTCCAAATGTGGACGAACTAACGATTTATATAGCTTGTTAATGAGTAATGGACTTTTGAAATCAAAAGATCGGGCAATGAGTCCTAGAATCTTATTTGCTTTCTCAGAGGCTGAAATACACTGCTTGGATGATTTGAGGTCGTTACTGATAATTACGCCGAGATCTTTTTCACTATCCACTTTTGTTAACGAATTTCCAAATAACTTGTAATCGTACTTACTGTTCTTTTTACCTATGTGCATTACCTTGCATTTACTTGTGTTAAATTTCATTAGCCACTTTTCAGACCATTGCTGTAATTGATCTAAATCTTCTTGAATATCTGATTGGTTTGAGTGATTTGCCACTCCGCACAGTTTTGTATCATCAGCAAATTTGGAAACAGTAGATTTTAGTCCATGGTCTATATCATTTATATATACTATGAATAGAAGTGGTCCAAGAACGGAAGCCTGAGGAACTCCACTTGTAACATTTTTCCATCTAGAAGTTTTTCCATTTAAAACAACTCTCTGTTTTCGACCATTCAACCAATTACTAGTCCAACCTAATAGGCTACCACTTATTCCGTGTAAAGCTAATTTAGTAAGTAGTCTTTCGTGTGGGACAGTATCAAAAGCTTTTGCAAAGTCTAGATATATTAAATCTATATTGTTTCTTTTGTCATAGTTCGAGATAACTGTGTTGTAGAATTCGAGTAAGTTAGTCACGCAAAAACGTTTCCGTCTGAAACCATGCTGGCTATCATTTATCAAACGGTTACTTTCTAAATGATGTTTGATAGCATCTCTGATGATAGTTTCCATTATTTTTCCTACGATTGAAGTCAAACTTATAGGCCTATAGTTATTTGATTTCTTTTTGTCACCTTTTTTGAATATGGGAGTAACGTTAGCTAGCTTCCATTCTCTTGGGACATCTTCGGATATGATGGATTTCTTGAAAATAATTTCTAATGGAACAACAATCTCATTTTTCATTTCCTTTAAGATTCTTGGATGCCAACCGTCAGGCCCTGGTGTTTTATTAACTTTGAGTTTATCTACACCTTTTCATTTTTTTTTTTTTGTTATATTTACCGTAGTAAGTTTACCCTAGACTTTTCACAGGTTTCAGTTTGGAATTCACTTTGAGGTGTTTGGTTTACGAATACCGAGCTAAAATAATTGTTTAAGATATTACACATTCCTTCATTTGAATATTCAAGTTGACCGTCAGCAGATAATAGTGGACCAATGTGATTCCTAACAACCTTTTTATCTCTAATGTAACTATAGAATTCTTTGGGATTCTCTTTGGATTTATCAGCGATGTTCATTTCGTATTGTCGTTTTCTTTTTCTTATTGTCTTTTTTAAATCTCTCTGTATTGATACATAACTTTCATAGTCATTAGATGCACCCGAGCATTTATATTTCTTATAAGCCTGTCTCTTTTTAGCAATGCTTTTTTTAGTTTCCTTGTCGAGCCACTTTGGGCGAGCCTGATTTGGGGGACGTCTGTCCTTAAAAGGAATGTAAGTTTGAATCATCTTAGTGAGCGTATTTTGAAATATTTCCCACATCTGATCTACAGGTCTTTCGTTTAAATTTGCCTCCCAATCTGTAAGCTGAAGCTCCTGACGTAGTCCTATGAACTGAGCTTCACTGAAATCGGGTATTTTAGAAACGCAAGTATCTATTCTAAAATTGGTTAGGAGTTTGAATCTAACTAAGTTGTGATCGCTATTTGCAACAGATTTACCAACTTCTACATCAGTTACCATGCTTTCGCGGCTAGTGATCAATAGATCGAGTAAGTTTCCATACGTTGTGGGCTCTTTTACATGCCGAATTAAGTAATTGTCACCAAGAAAATCAATCAAGCGACTACCTATATGGCCATGTTCAAGGGTCATCCAATCAATGTCAGTAAAATTGAAATCACCCATTATCAATAAATCCCGGTTGCAGAAACTAGATAGTTCTTGAAATAACAGTTTGTCGTCTGCTAATGATAATGTCTTTGGGCTATATATTACACCTATATTAATTATTTGTCCATTTGTTTGGGTTAACTCAACCCACAAACTATCATATGCATCCTGTTTCACTTTCTCTTTCTTGTGGTTTCTATCCTGATGAAAGTGTTTAAATCCTGCAATATTAAATTCAGCTTCGAACTCTGTACCATTTAACCATGTCTTTGTTACTCCTATCATATCGAGATTTTCGCTTTTGACATACGCCTGTATTTCTTGAAATTTGTTCTTAATACTACGAGCATTAAAGTACATGGCTTTAAGAAACTCGTGATTATTTCTTTTTGACACATTTTGAGTTTCAATATCATGTCTTTCATTATCATTTTGTTTTTCTACTTATACCTTGCTCTATATTATTATTTGGTCCTTCATTGACATTCAATGCCTCATTAACATTTCTCCCATCAAAATTAACATTAACATTTCCTTTTATCACGGACATCTGGTCGAACACGGTCATCCGATCTCTTTTGTACATTTTGTACACACACACACACACACACACACACACACACACACACACACACACACACACACACACACACACACACACACACACACACACGCACACGCGTATACATATATATATATATATATATATGAATGTATGTATATGTGTGTGTGTGTCTGTGTGTGTGTGTATCTATCTATCTATTTATCTATCTATCTATCTATATATATATATATATATATATATATATATATATATATATATATATATATATATATATATATATATTATGCGAAAGGTGGAGGCGGAAACACGGGTATTTATCTGCATATCGATATTCAGATTCAGACCCGTGTTTCCCCCTCCACCTTTCCCATAACTTGTCCCAATGTCTATATATATATATATATACATATATATATATATATATATATATATATATACATAAACTAATGAAAACCGTGTCAATAATTGTATATGAGTATATTATGACACCTAATATTGAACGTATCTAGATTGTGCATGCTGATGTAAATGGGTACATGTGGTTAATTTTTTCGATCACTAATTTTGGGGCCACCAGATTTTTTTTTTTTTTTTTTTTTTATATGATGACAGTTTGTTGTTAGCTGGCGGGACTCCCGCCTGAGCCCACAACAGTGGCCCAAGCTGCAACGTGAAGAGCCTTTAAAAAAGGCCCAACAATTACATTGCTGTGACCGAGGCTCGAGCTGGTGGGAGCTTTCCCGAATTCCTGCAGCGACATTAATTTTGTCCTGCATGGGGTTTCCAGCTCTAGCCAACGGGAGTGAATCCCGTGGCTCCTTGATAAAGGAATCCAATACAGGAGGTTGCTAGACAGAACCTCGCTGTCGGAGGTCATGCAGCAGGGTTCCTCACGGGCATTGTATTCGACACTGAATGTGTGAAATGTTACAGGGAAGTTACCATTCAAAACGTGGAAAATTGAGTACCACTTACTCAGGGAACCTCGCGCAGTCAGCGTCGAATAAAATGCCCGTGAGGGACCCTGCTGCATGACCTCCGACAGCGAGGTTCTGTCTAGCAACCTCCTGTATTGGATTCTTCTATCAAGAAGCCTCGGGATTCAATCCCGTTGGCTAAAGCTGTAATCTCCATGCAGGACAAAACTAATGTCGCTGCAGGAATTCGGGAAAGATCCCACCAGCTGGAGCCTCGGTCACAGCAATTTATTTGCTGCGCCTTTTTTAAAGGCTCTTCACGTTGTAGCTTGGGCCACTGGCGTGGGCTCAGGCGGGAATCCCGCTAGCTAACAACGGACTGTCATCATAAAAAAAAAAAAAAAAAAAAAAAAATCTGGCGGCCCCAATATTAGTGATCGAAAAAATCAACCACGTGTACCCATCTACATTAGCATGCACAACCTAGATACGTTCAATATTAGGTGTCATAATATACTCGTACACAATTATTGACACGGTTTTCATTTGTTTATATGTATTACATATATATATATATATATATATATATATATATATATATAATACATATATATCATATATGTATATGTATTGTAAAAATAATAATAACATACAATATAATATATGATAATGCAATATAATTATATTACAGTATAATAACATAACATAATACTAATGATTAGTATCGATACAGAATGCATAATAAAATAATGAGAATAAAACATGATTTTTGATCAACGAAATGTCACCGTGATGTTTTGTCCTTGTATACAATCCCCGCGTTACGTCGGAGCTGTCCTGGGGCGTCTTTCTATATTTGCATATTTCGCCGTGTATTCTGTCCACTTAATACTTCCTACTTTTTGGTTTATGTTGGGTTTAGTGGCTATGTGTAATGCTTCAACCGTTTTTCTTCTTCTCTTTGTTAATCCTTTTTCCATCACTTCTGATTGTAGCCAATCGGGCATATGACCTTCTTGTTCTATATGACCCACCATCGCGTTGGAAAGCCTGTGGTATTTTAAGTCTGCTTTGTGCTCTTTGATTCTGGTCATAAGCCCTCTGTGGGTCTCGCCATAGTAAGATTTATCACATTTGCTGCATGGTATCCTATATACAACACTTAGGTCGTTAATTGTTTGTGTAGTTGTTGTTGTTACTAGATTTTTAAGTTTCTTTCCTGCCTCGCTGATTATTTCTAGGCCTAATGGTCGTATTGCATCCCCCAGTGTTTGTGAAAAATCGGAGCCTGGTACGAGAAGGTATTTAGTTTCTTTCTTGACCACTTTCTCTTTTCGTTGCCTGATACTTTTTGCTTTTCTCAAAGATGTGGATATTAGCGCCTCTGGATATTGTAGCGCTCTGAAGGTATTCGTATTATGTAGAATTTCTTCGCTTAGAAATTCATTACTGCATATCCTTAGTGCTCTGAGAAAAAACCCAATTATTATTCCTATTTTGGTCCGTTCGTTGTGTGCGCTGTAGAAGTGTATTAAATCGTCTTTGTTTGTGGGTTTTCTGTAAACTTTGAAGAGTACTTTGTTTTCTTGTCTGTGTATTTCTGTGTCTAGAAATGGTAGGCGACCTAGAGACTCATTCTCCATGGTGAATTGAATATTATCGACTACCTCATTGAGTTTAGACAAAATATCACTGGTGTTATTTTCCGCTGGAAAAATGAGTAGGCAGTCATCCACGTATCGAAACCAATGTGTATCTTTAGGGATAATTTTGAGATAATGGTCTTTTTCTAGCATCTCTAAATATAGAGATGCAGCCACTGCACTTAATGGTGACCCCATAGGGAGGCCGTCCAAAAGGTGATATTCCTGGTCTTTGTATCTAAATGAACGGAACCTAATGCATTTTTCTACTAGCTGCATGTAATCCCTTTTGCAAATTGGTAATTTGTCATCATCAATGGTTTTTAAAGATTCTTTTATTGCGCTGATGGCGCCTGTTACGGATACATTAGTGAATAAGGATGTTATATCATAGCTTACTAACCTTTTTCCTGAGAAGTCTACGTTGTCAAGTTTATTAATTAGGTCTGCTGAATTACGGAGGTTTGTACTGCTTATGCTACCAAGGGCAGATGATAGTGGTTTTGCTAGAATCTTCGCCAACTTATGCGGGGCGCTTCCAATGCCTGAAGTGATGGGCCTCAGTGGAATTTCTGGTTTATGGATCTCGGGTAAACCTTTCATAGATGGTACCTTGGGGTTTTCTTCTAAAAGGTGAAATAGTTTCTTGCCTTTTTCGGTTCTCTTTAAAATATTTCTCGTAGATTTATTGAAGTATTCTGCTTCTTTCTTCGCTGTGCCGTCGCGTTGCTTGTTATATGTGTGTGTGTCGGACAAGAGTTCTTCCATTTTCCGGGTGTAGTCTGATTTATCCATGATGACTATTCCCCCTCCTTTGTCTGCCGATGTGATCAGAATGTCATCGTTGTCTTGAAGTTCTCGTAGTGCCCGCGTGTATCTTCTAGGGATGGTTGACTCGCTACTACACAAACAATTAACGACCTAAGTGTTGTATATAGGATACCATGCAGCAAATGTGATAAATCTTACTATGGCGAGACCTACAGAGGGCTTATGACCAGAATCAAAGAGCACAAAGCAGACTTAAAATACCACAGGCTTTCCAACGCGATGGTGGGTCATATAGAACAAGAAGGTCATATGCCCGATTGGCTACAATCAGAAGTGATGGAAAAAGGATTAACAAAGAGAAGAAGAAAAACGGTTGAAGCATTACACATAGCCACTAAACCCAACATAAACCAAAAAGTAGGAAGTATTAAGTGGACAGAATACACGGTGAAATATGCAAATATAGAAAGACGCCCCAGGACAGCTCCGACGTAACGCGGGGATTATATACAAGGACAAAACATCACGGTGACATTTCGTTGATCAAAAATCATGTTTTATTCTCATTATTTTATTATGCATTCTGTATCGATACTAATTATTAGTATTATGTTATGTTATTATACTGTAATATAATTATATTGCATTATTATATATTATATATATGTATATATATATATATATATATATATATATATATATATGCATCCATGTATGTATATATATATATTACAAAGGATTACAAAGGCAAAGCACGCCGACAGGAGACCTTTTGATCCATATCTAGGTCGGATGAAAAAAAAAAAAAAATTAATAATAAATTAAAACTATAACAATGTAAATAACAATTAAAATACATAAATAAATGCATTGGTATAGTTGAATAACAAACAAACAGGTAAATAGTAAATGATAATAAATTGACATATAACTAATAATAAATGAAAATCAGACAGACAAATTATAACAAAACAAAAACAAATAATATAACATAAATTATAATAATTACAGCATCTTACTTAGGTATTTATCTAAATGATTCTTAAAGCTTCGAACTGAACTACATTGCACTACCTGTGCAGGAAGTTTATTCCATTCATTAACTACACGGTTGGCAAAGTTGTTTCTACCTACTTCCAAATTGAATCTATTTCCGGACAGTTTGAGACCATTGTTTCTTGTCTGATTCTCATTCAATGTGAAAATTTGGTCACTTTTGATGTTGTCAATTCCCTTTAAAATCTTAAAGACCTGTATCAAGTCACCTCTGAGTCTACGCTTTTTTTAGGGAAAACAGATTCATGTGCTTAAGTCGATTTTCGTATGATTTATTTTTGATATTTGGAATCAGTTTTGTGGCTCGCCGTTGTACTTTTTCCAGTCTGTCAATGTCTTTAATGAGATTCGGTGACCATACGGAAACAGCATATTCCAAATGTGGACGAACTAACGATTTATATAGCTTGTTAATGAGTGATGGACTTTTGAAATCAAAAGATCGCGCAATCAATCCCAGAATCTTATTTGCTTTCTCAGAGGCTGAAATACACTGCTTGGATGATTTGAGGTCGTTACTGATAATTACGCCGAGATCTTTTTCACTATCCACTTTTGTTAACGAATTTCCAAATAACTTGTAATCGTACTTACTGTTCTTTTTACCTATGTGCATTACCTTGCATTTACTTGTGTTAAATTTCATTAGCCACTTTTCAGACCATTGCTGTAATTTATCTAAATCTTCTTGAATATCTAATTGGTTTGAGTGATCATTTGCCACTCCGCACAGTTTTGTATCATCAGCAAATTTGGAAACAGTAGATTTTAGTCCATGGTCTATATCATTTATATATACTATGAATAGAAGTGGCCCAAGAACGGAACCCTGAGGAACTCCACTTGCAACACTTTTCCATCCAGAAGTTTTTCCATTTAAAACAACTCTCTGTTTTCGACCTTTCAACCAATTACTAGTCCAACCTAATAGGCTACCACTTATTCCATGCAAAGCTAATTTAGTAAGTAGTCTTTCGTGTGGGACGGTATCAAAAGCTTTTGCAAAGTCTAGATATATTAAATCTATATTGTTTCTTTTGTCATAATTCGAGATAACTGTGTTGTAGAATTCGAGTAAGTTAGTCACGCAAGAACGTTTCCGTCTGAAACCATGTATATATGTATATATTTTTGCTTGTAACCACGAGGAAATTAAAGATCGGAATACTGAACGTTCTCGTCTATTAAGACATTTTCGAAGTACATAGTGTCACAACAAAGTATAACTTAAATACAATAGTATAGAAAACAGGAGAGGTCACTCAACGTAAATACGTAAGGATTATCTTACAAAGAAAAAAAATAAAATAAAATGGGTGAAAATTGAAACAGGTGATAAAATGTCACTCAGCATAAATACATAAGGATGACAATTGACAAGGTGATAAAAGGACATTCAACATAAATACATAAGAAATATCCTACAAAGAAACAAAATATAAATGATAATATCATTTGTATTTTGTTTCTTTGTAGGATATTTCTTGTGTATTTATGTTGAATGTCCTTTTATCACCTTGTCAATTGTCATCCTTATGTATTTATGCTGACATTTTATCACCTATTTCAATTTTCACCCAATTTATTGTTTTTATTTATATATTTTTTTCTTTGTAAGATAATCCTTACGTATTTACGTTGAGTGACCTCTCCTGTTTTCTATACTATTGTATTTAAGTTATACTTTGTTGTACTTTGAAAATGTCTTAATAGACGAAAACGTTCAGTATTCCGATCTTTAATTTCCTCGTGGTTACAAGCAAAAATCTTTATTCACGTGTTTTATGTGATTACTGTTGCATATATATATATATATATATATATATATATATATATATATATATATATATACATATATATATACATATATATACATACTATATATATATATATATAGATAGATAGACACACACACACACACACACACACACACACACACACACACACACACACACACACACACACACACACACACACACACACACACACACACACACACACACTCACACACACACACACACACACATACACACACACACATATATATATATATATATATATATATATATATATATATATATATATATATATATATTTTGTGTGTGTATGTATGTGTGTGTGTGTGTGTGTGTGTGCGCGCGTGTGTGTGTGTATGTGTGTGTGTTGTGTGTGTATGTGTGCGTGTGTGTGTATATATGTGCCTATGTATGTGTTTGTGTCTGTATGTGAGTATATATGTGTAGGTGTACGCTCGTGTATATATATGTGTGTGTGTTTGTGTGTTTGTGTGCCTTTGTGTTTGTACGTGCGTGTGTCTTTGTGTGTGCGTGTGTGTGTTTGTATGTGTGTGTGTGTGTGTGTGTGTGTGTATGTGTATGTGCTTGTATGTGTATATATGTGTGTGTGTGTGTGTGTTTGTGTGTGTGTTTGTGTGCCTTTGTGTTTGTACGTGCGTGTGTCTTTGTGTGTGCGTGTGTGTCTTTGTATGTATGTATGTGTGTGTGTGTGTGTGTGTGTGTGTGTGTGTGTGTGTGTGTGTGTGTATGTGTATGTGCTTGTATGTGTATATGTGTGTGTGTGTGTGTGTGTGTGTGTGTGTGTGTGTGTGTGTGTGTGTGTGTCTGTGTTTGTATGTATGTTTCTTGTGTGTTTGTGTATGTATTTGTCCGTGTGTGTGTTTGCATATGTTTATGTATTTGTGTGAGTGTGTGTGTGTTTGTGTGTGTGTGTGTGTGTGTGTGTGTGTGTGTGTGTGTGTGTGTGTGTGTGTGTGTGTGTGTGTGTGTGTGTGCATGTGTACGCAAAGGAAATAAATTGGGAAGAAATGACAGTAAAAGGTGGAGGGGAACCCTTGGGCAACGCTGCACTGGATACGATCACTGATTAATTATACATGGACTCAACGGGTCAAGAAAAATACCAGATGTAGAAATAATGAAGAACCGTCGAGACTAGACTTAATATTCACATCTGAGCCTGAAATCGTGGACAAATTGAATTACAAGGCACCAATTGGGAAAAGCGACCACATAGAAATAGAGTTCGAACTAAAAGAATAAAATGATGTGAGAAGAAATGAGAAACATAGAGAAGGAAGATTAATGTACAAAGTGGCTCGACAAGGAAACTAAAAAAAGCATTGCTAAAAAGAGACAGGCTTATAAGAAATATAAATGCTCGGGTGCATCTAATGACTATGAAAGTTATGTATCAATACAGAGAGATTTAAAAAAGACAATAAGAAAAAGAAAACGACAATACGAAATGAACATCGCTGATAAATCCAAAGAGAATCCCAAAGAATTCTATAGTTACATTAGAGATAAAAAGGTTGTTAGGAATCACATTGGTCCACTATTATCTGCTGACGGTCAACTTGAATATTCAAATGAAGGAATGTGTAATATCTTAAACAATTATTTTAGCTCGGTATTCGTAAACCAAACACCTCAAAGTGAATTCCAAACTGAAACCTGTGAAAAGTCTAGGGTAAACTTACTACGGTAAATATAACAAAAGAAAAAATGAAAAGGTGTAGATAAACTCAAAGTTAATAAAACACCAGGGCCTGACGGTTGGCATCCAAGAATCTTAAAGGAAATGAAAAATGAGATTGTTGTTCCATTAGAAATTATTTTCAAGAAATCCATCATATCCGGAGATGTCCCAAGAGAATGGAAGCTAGCTAACGTTACTCCCATATTCAAAAAAGGTGACAAAAAGAAGCCAAATAACTATAGGCCTATAAGTTTGACTTCAATCGTAGGAAAAATAATGGAAACTATCATCAGAGATGCTATTGAACATCATTTAGAAAGTAACCGTTTGATAAA
The DNA here is from genome assembly GCF_046742065.1 of Oratosquilla oratoria. Lineage (NCBI taxonomy): Eukaryota > Metazoa > Arthropoda > Malacostraca > Stomatopoda > Squillidae > Oratosquilla > Oratosquilla oratoria. The sequence goes on from NW_027467512.1 coordinate 273,364, forward strand.
TGATAGCCAGCATGGTTTCAGACGGAAACGTTCTTGCGTGACTAACTTACTCAAATTCTACAACACAGTTATCTCGAACTATGACAAAAGAAACAATATAGATCTAATATATCTAGACTTTGAAAAAGCTTTTGATACTGTCCCACACGAAAGACTACTTACTAAATTAGCTTTACACGGAATAAGTGGTAGCCTATTAGGTTGGACTAGTAATTGGTTGAATGGTCGAAAACAGAGTTGTTTTAAATGGAAAAACTTCTAGATGGAAAAATGTTACAAGTGGAGTTCCTCAGGCTTCCGTTCTTGGACCACTTCTATTCATAGTATATATAAATGATATAGACCATGGACTAAAATCTACTGTTTCCAAATTTGCTGATGATACAAAAATGTGCGGAGTGGCAAATGATCACTCAAACCAATTAGATATTCAAGAAGATTTAGATCAATTACAGCAATGGTCCGAAAAGTGGCTAATGAAATTTAACACGAGTAAATGCAAGGTAATGCACATAGGTAAAAAGAACAGTAAGTACGATTACAAGTTATTTGGAAATTCGTTAACAAAAGTGGATAGTGAAAAAGATCTCGGCGTAATTATCAGTAACGACCTCAAATCATCCAAGCAGTGTGTTTCAGCCTCTGAGAAAGCAAATAAGATTCTAGGACTGATTGCGAGATCTTTTGATTTCAAAAGTCCATCACTCATTAACAAGCTATATAAATCGTTAGTTCGTCGACATTTGGAATATGCTGTTTCCGTATGGTCACCGAATCTCATTAAAGACATTGACAGACTGGAAAAAGTATAACGGCGAGCCACAAAACTGATTCCAAATATCAAAAATAAATCATACGAAAATCGACTAAAACACATGAATCTGTTTTCCCTAAAAAAGCGTAGACTCAGAGGTGACTTGATACAGGTCTTTAAGATTTTAAAGGGAATTGACAGCATCAAAAGTGACCAAATTTTCACATTGAATGAGAATCAGACAAGAAACAATGGTCTCAAACTGTCCGGAAATAGATTCTATTTGGAAGTGGGAAGAAACAACTTTGCCAACCGTGTAGTTGATGAATGGAATAAACTTCCTGCACAGGTAGTGCAATGTAGTTCAGTTCGAAGCTTTAAGAATCATTTAGATAAACACCTAAGCAAAATGCTGTAATGATTATAATTTATATTATATTATTTGTTTCTGTCTTGTTATCATTCGTCTATCTGATTTTCATTTATTATTAGTTATATGTCAATTTATTATTATTTACTATTTCCCTGTTTGTTTATTATTTAACTATACCTATGCATTTATTTATGTATTTCATTTGTTATTTATATTATTATAGTTTTTATTTATTTTATTATTATGATTTTTTTTCGCATCCGACCTAGATATGGACCAAAAGGTCTCTTGTCGGCATGCTCCGCCTTTGTAATCCTTTGTGTGTGTTTGTGTGTATGTGTGTGTGTGTGTGTGTGTGTGTGTGTGTGTGTGTGTGTGTGTGTGTGTGTGTGTGTGTGTGTGTGTGTGTATTGATTGATTGAGGTATGAAGATCGAATGAGTGGTAAGGTGGTGAGTTTAAACGCCAAGAATCCGTTGAAGCTTTACTTCTGTCGTTTCGTCCAACTAAAACTTCTTCAGGGCATACACAAATAAGACAACGACAACTTATATAATTACACAGCTCACCCCGTTCCTCCCCGGTCATGGCAACAACATTGACCGCAGAGGAACGGGGTGAGCTGTGCGATTATATAAGTTGTCGTTGTCATGTGTATACTCTGAAGTAGTCCTAGTTGGACGAAACGTCAGAAATAAAACTTCAACGGATTCTTGGCGTTTAAACTCACCACCCTAACACTCATATATATATATATATATATATATATATATATATATTTATATATATATATATATATGTATATATACATATGTATATATACACATATATATATGTATATATATATATGTATATATGTATATGTTTATATACATATATACATAAATACATACATATATACATAAATACATATATGTATATATATACATATGTATACATATTATATATATATTATATACATATATATATACATACATACACACTCACCCACATATATATATATATATATATATATATATACATATATACATATCTATATGTATATGCATATGCATATGTATATATACATATATATATTTATATATATATATATATATATATATATATATATATTACAGCTGAATAATATAATCACACATTTGTCAATCACGTGAGAGCCACTGTTGGAGTAAAAAAGACTGGGGACGGGGAATGTATATATTTCGATTACAAACTGCAATCCTCTTCAGTAGATACAAATAGGAATAGTGAGTGTTACTTAAGTAGCACCCTTGACATGAGAGAGGGGAACATTGGGAGAGGTCTCCCCCTCGGCTCACTCCGTATGTGAGGTCAGGAGGCAAATGTCTTTTTAATAGGCTGGCGATGAAAAGTCCTGAAATTATATCCGGGGACCATTGGCCCTTTGAAATATTGATATTGGGCTGGTATTCAATTATAGTAGATTCTACCATTTTCCTCCTGAACTCACATCTGGATTTATAAATAATCTCAGCTTTGTCCCAGTCTAAACAATATTTAAATTGTTTAATAACATGTTGTAACACAGCTGAGCTTTCTTGTCCATATTTAATGGAACGTTTATTTTCGATCATCCTAGTGTCCAAATCCATCCCAGTCTGTCCGATGTAAACTGAGTCACAACCTTTACATGGAATCGAATAAACCCCTTGACTATGCTCTTCTTTTAACCTTTGGTGGACATTTACCACCTTGTTATTAATGGCGTTAGGGTAATAATTAATTAGATTTAATTCGTCTTTGGGAAGAAACTTGGTCGAAGAAATAAATGAATCAGAAAAGGGAACGATTAAGGAGCTCTTGTCCAATTAAAATTTAGAGGAAATGGGGGCGGTGTTGAAAAAATTGGATCTCGTTCGGCTGAGGGCTTTGACCAAGAACCAATCCGGATAAGCTAATTTACTAAGTTGATATTTTATTATATTTAGTTCTCCTTCAAGAAACTGTGGGCTGCAAATTCTAAGAGCTCGAAGAAATAACCCTGAGGCGACGCTACTTTTTATTTTGTCTGGGTGACTGCTGAAGAAATGAAGATAACTACCAGAATGGGTTTCTTTTCTATAGACGGTAAAAGCAAGCTTGTCCCCGTCACGAACAATGAGAACATCTAAAAAGGATACCTTACCTTGTTCTTCTCATTCAACTTGGAACTTAATGTTGGAGGCTAACGAATTTAAATTAGCAAAAAAAAGTTATCAAATGAACCCCAATTTTCATCCCAAAGTGTAAAAATGTCATCTACGTATCTAAACTAAACCATGTCTGGGGGTTTAATGGTTGGTAGAGGAAGAGACTCAAAGTATTCCATGTACAGATTGGCCAGTACAGAAGAGAGATTTGAACCCATGCTACAACCAAATGTTTGTCTGAAAAAATAATTCTGAAAGGAAAAAACATTTGAAGTAACACAAAGGCGAATGAGCGCAATGATTTTCGTAACGGGGAGTGGGAATTTGTCCTGAAATGGTTGTAGCTTGGTTTCCAGGAAGGATAGAACGTCATCTATACAAGCATGTGTAAAAAGAGGAATCACATCCAGGCTAAGCATTTTTCTGCTAGAAATATTCACTTGTTTTGATTTGGTGATGAAATCCTCTGAGTGCTTTAAATGGGAATCGGAAAAAGTACCAACAAACGGAGATAAAAGGTTTGCTAACCATTTGGAAAGCTTGCTGGTACAAGATCCCCGGTTGGAGATGATAGGTCTGAGGGGGATATCAGTTTTATGCAATTTTGGAAGGCCATAGAAATAAGGCAACTTGGGATTAACCACTTTGAGTTTCAATACCTCTTCGTCTTTGGTGATGTTACAAACTTCCTTGTTGAAAGTGGCAGACATGTTTTTAAGTGGATTTTTACGAAGTTGCTCATATGTATCCATTTTCATTTAGAAGGGCCATGGCTTTGCCTATGTAACTGTCATGGTCAAGAATATCTATTTTGCTACCCTTGTCTGCCTTCGTAATAATAATGTTATCCATGTTCCTGAT
>NW_027467512.1:287500-290000 GCF_046742065.1 Oratosquilla oratoria
TCCACTCCTTTCCCTCCTCTCTCTGTCTCTCTATCTATCTCTTCTCTCCTTTTTTATTCCTCTTTTTCTTCTTCTCTTTCTCTCTTCTTCCTCCATCCATTTTATCATCATCTTTATCTTCTTCCTCCTACTCACTCAGAGAGAGAGAGAGAGAGAGAGAGATAGAGATAGAGAGAGAGAGAGAGAGAGACCAAAAGATAGAAGGAAGAAGAGGAAGACGAGGAGGAGGTGAGAGAAAGAGAAAGAGAGAGAGAGAGAGAGAGAGAGAGAGAGAGAGAGAGAGAGAGAGAGAGAGAGAGCAAGATAAAGAAGGAAGAAGAGGAAAAGGAGGAGCAGGAGAGGGAGAGAGAAGGAAGACGTCGGGAGGGAAAGAGAAAGAGAGAGAAGGAAGAGTTGGAGAGAGAAAGAGAGAGAAGGAAGAGGGGCAGACAGGAAGACAGAACGAAGAAAAGGAAAGAGAGAGAAAAGGAGAAAAAGAGAGAGAGAGAATAGAGAGGGAGAGAGAGAGGGGAGGAAGAGGAGGGGAGGAAAGAAAGAGTGAGAGAGAGACAGAGAGAGAAGGAGGGAGAGGAGGAAGAGAAAGAGAGGAAGAAAAAAGAGAGAGAGAGAGAGAGAGAGAGAGAGAGAGAGAGAGAGAGAGAGAGAGAGAGAGAGAGAGAGAGAGAGAGAGAGAGAGAGAGAGAGAGAGAGAGAGAGAGAGAGAGAGAGAGAGAGAGAGAGATTTTTTTGTTTTAATAAATTTATTACGCCCGTGGGCGGCAAACAATAGTACATCTATCACAGCATTGTGTTAGAGGACATGTCATATATTACACACATTCTTTAAATGGAGACATAATACAATAATCATTCAGGATTCCCCGAAATGGTGATGGCGGGATAGTGGTACTATGTAAGTGTTTACATATAATCATCATGCCCCGTCTCCGGGGAATATTGTCTGTCACTATGGGTCACTGGAGACAATAATACCAAGGGTGTTCGTATTACGACGGTTACACAGCCCGTACGGTGATCACCGTGGCATATCATCCGTCTGGGAGCCCCGTCACACAGGTCGACTCCCAAGTCCGAGCCGAGCACTGACATATATTGTGCCTTCGTACTGGTCTTGCGTCAGCGTTACTTGTGGCGGTTGGGTAGGAGGTGGTCGTATGGGGATATCGGTAGACCGTTCCGCATCTTTCGGTGTGTTGACATGGCATGAGTGGCTGCGTGTAGTCGTATCTTGTTTTAAGGCATGATAGGGTGAGCATTGCGCGTGACGTCCATGACGTAGGTATAGGCTGCCTTGGTAAGATGGTCCACCGATTAATAAATTCATTGCTTCTGAGGGCGAAGAGAGAGAGAGAGAGGGTGAAAGAACAAGAGAGAGAAGAAAGGTGAGAGAGAGAGGAGGAAAAGGAGAGAAAAAGAGAAGGAAGAGGAGAAGAGAGTAGGAGTAAGAGAGAGCAGGGTTGCGGAGTCGGAGTCGGTGGGAGTCGGAGGTTTTAGCTGGAGTCGGAGTCGGAGTCGGAGTCGGATTTCTAAGAGTACTAGGAGTCGGAGTCGGAGTCGGAGTCGGAGTCGGAGTCGGAATTTTTTATCCGACTGCAACTCCTTAAGTCCAATAAAATTATTTCTTTAACATGGTTTCCCTGTTTGGTTTTACCAGTTGCACAATTTAGCAGTTCTTGTATGGTTTTGCTTTTATTTTTGGAGGCAATAGTGAGTGTGTGCAGTGTATATGTACACTAAGTGGTCTCTCCAGATGGAAACAAAAAAACAATCCATCAATAATAAAAAATAATAAATAAAAAAGATACACAATACTAACAAGCTATCGTTGTCAGTCTGGGTAAAAGTGTTTGTGGTAATGTATTTGTAGTTGTTTCCTTAAGGAGAGTGAAACTATATATATACTATATATACATATATATATATATATATATATATATATATATATATACATATATCTATAATATCTATACATATATATATATTATATATATAAATATATATATATATATATATATATATATATATATATATCATATTTTGTACTATACTGCAATGCTTCTACTTCAACATAAATAAACATCAATTTGTGCTGACACCATGTGACGGCATTGTGTGCTACTAGTACTAACTAATGTAAACAAACAACAGCTGCAGATTCTGCCTGAAGCAGTGTCTCCCAGTGAATTTTCTTTTCCTTCATTTTCGATAGTTTCATCACATTTTCCTTTAATAGAAACATGCTAGATTATGAGAAAGCTACTTCGGAATATGAAAACAATTTATTAATCAAAGAAATTTAGTGGTTTGAAATATAGGAAATAGAAACAGGCTACTGATCATGGTCACTAGTGAATACGATAGGCCTACAAGTGAAGCAATAAAAAATAGAAATCAGAGTAAAGAAAATCACGAACCATTTTAATCTAACTGAAAACTGATTATGTTATAAAGACAATTGCAAATTAGGCCTAAGTGTACCAAATATTTATGCTTTAACCCA
>NW_027467512.1:295000-300000 GCF_046742065.1 Oratosquilla oratoria
ATATACCATTTATAGAAGTTTCTAGAATGTAGTTTGTATTAATGTTTCATTCATTCTATACTATGGGAGCTATAGCCAGTGGAATGTATTTCTATTTTTGATAAATACTCAATGAATATAATTATCAATTCAAATTCCTGAATAATTTGTCAACTGTCAAGTGACAGAGATTATTTTTATCTTTAAATAATTTAAACTAGCTAGTTTACCGTTGTTGATAGTCTAATTACTTCAAATTATGTTAACATCTAGAACTCCATCATGTACACACGTACATGACAGTGTAGACGATAGTATATATCCACTACGTAAGCACTATGCACGTACGTCTTCATGTATGTAAAAGTCAATGGAAGTGTTTTTGTGTGGTTTACTGCTTTGTAGGAGCCATGTCATGCTGGGATAATGCCCTGAAATAAACTTTGACCAGTCTCAGAGGCCAGATAGGAATGACATTAGAGCATATGTCACAGCATTTGGTGATGACTGAAAAGGGGAGGAACAACAGCAGGTATGAAAAGTGTGCACAGGGGAAGGTTGTCCCTCTCTTTCCTGAACCGATTCCTGGTTTTTATAATAACATGGTGAAATTAATTCTGCAGTAAGTACTAGGTAGGGCATCCTCCATTAACCTTTCCTCATCATGATTTGTCACATTTTTTCCTAATATTATGATAGAAGGTGGTTTATGAGATTGGACAAATGAAATAACAGATTTTTTTTTTGGGGGGGAGGGGAGGGGCACAAAGAAAAAAGAAAATATATAGCTTGAAGTGGCAACTCTGCCATGACAGATTTGAAAGTGCACATAAGCTGGTAGATGATTATGAGCATAAATAGTATAATTATATATTTAATATATATATGTTTATATGAATATACGTGTTTGTTTGCATATATATATAAAGCTGGTTGAGTGTATATGTGAGTATATTTATCATACAAGTGAATGTTCCACGTAAAAATAATATCCTGAAAAATATTTATAAAATGCTTCCTGAATAGGTGTGGGAGGCTGGTATATGGATCTGCAGAATAGATTTCCACATAGGGTTCAAGGAGTTAAGGAGTCGGGAGTCGGAGTTGGAGTCGGAGTCGGGAGTCGGAGTCGTAGTCGGAGGAATCAAAGGAGTCGGAGTCGGAGTCGGAGTCGGAGTCGGAGTCGGAGTCGGAGTCGGAGTCGGACCTTATACCATCCGACTCCGCAACCCTGAGAGAGAGAGAAGGAAGAAAAGTAGGAGACAGAGAGAGAGAGAGAGAAAGGAGAGAAAGAGAGAGAGAGAGAGAGAGAGAGAGAGAGAGAGAGAGAGAGAGAGAGAGAGAGAGAGAGAGCAAAAGAGAGAGGAAGGAGAGAAGGGGAGAGAAAGAGAGAAGGAAGAGAAGGAAGAGGAGGGCAGAGGAGGGGAGAGGAAGGAAGACGAGGAAGAGGAAAAGAGAGAGAGAGCAAGAGAGAGAAGGTAGAGGAGGAGATAGAGATACAAGAGAGAGAGAGGAGGGGATATAAAGAGAGGAGGAAGAAGAGTAAGAGGAGGGGAGAGGAAGGAAGAGGAGGAAGAGGAGAAGGAAGAGAGAGAGAGAAGGTGGGGAGAAAGAGAGAGAAGGAACGTGGGGGAGAGAGGGAGAGAGAAGAAAGACGAGGAGGAGGAGGAGGAGGAGGAGGAGCGGGAGGAGGAGGAGCGGGAGGAGGAGGAGGAGAGACATAAGGAGGGTAGTAAGAGGAGGAGGAGGAGGGGAGAGAGAGAGAGAGAGAGAGAGAGAGAGAGAGAGAGAGAGAGAGAGAGAGAGAGAGAGAGAGAGAGAGAGAGAGAGAGAGAGAGAGAGAAAGAGAGAAGGAAGAGGTGGGAGAAAGACAGCCTCTTACAGGGTTCGGCAACTACCGTTGGTCGTCCCGACCAATTTCTTATTTCCCTCTTACAGGGCTTGCTAATATATATTTAGAATTCATCCTAATGAGCTAATCTACCATTGCGTAAAATTGTATATCAAAGATATAAGCAACCCTCCAAAATGCAGAATATATGCAATTAATTGTGAATAATACATAAAAGCATGTCAATATAAAAGGCAAGTTAAGCAGACACATGGTTAATATGGTTAATGGGTTTTGACAGAGTCAACCTCCGGAATACAACAATGGAAATGAGTCCAGACAATAATATTGAAAAAAAAGTATAAGAATAATTGCTGTAATAGAAAAATCATTTGAGGGAGATCTTGACAATGATCTTCTCTTAATTTTCAAAGGAGGTGAGTTTTCAGGCAATGTGAAGTTGAAGGTTGAAATATATGAATCTTCTGTTAAATGCATGGTATTAAGGGTATTAGAAATGGTGGAAATAGTGCCTCCATGCAATTCACAGGTATCAATTACAGAGATAAGACCTTCAACCAAATCCAATTTAGGACTCAACCCGGGACAATTGATTGATGTTTTTTTCTTGTTAGGGAAAAACAGATAATGAGATCCTTGTATGTTACAATGAGGAATTTGGTCTACAGAAAAGTTTTGATAATGGCATTTGTTCGTAACAGACACATTCCTAACCAGAGAAGCTTCACATGAAGAGAAGAATGACAAAGATGAAGATTCTTATTAACTCTTTTACAACCATTTAATTTATCATTAGAGATCATGCTTTCTTTTAGATTGTTTACAGAAAGGATGTAATTGATTGGATCTACAACTGGAATATCTACTTCATATAATGAACCATTTACCTTCAATGGGAAAGTTATCAATTTGAATAAGTTAAATCTTATGTCTGATGAAAAAGGAATTTCTATTATCACTGAGGTTATATTTAAGTATGAGGTCAATAATGGGTAATATAAGGCCACATTAGCTTCCTCAAAGAAAGGTTCAAAGTTCCAATCCTTCCTTGCTGAATTAATTATTTTAATGAGTTGAGGTATTGGAAGGAGAAAAGAAGTTACTTGACCCGAATTTGCCATAACTAAATCTTGTACAAAAGATTCCAACTGAACTTGCATCTCAGATCATTTCAAATGCATAGTATTGAGTGACAAGAAAAGTTGCATTGTATTCTCTTGTTCACTTTGTTTCAAACTGAGATTCTCTAAGTTATCTGAAATATCAGAGATCATTCACTCAATGTTTTTAATGCTTGTTTGTAAATCATCAATTTTTGCAACCTTTTTCTTCAATCTATTAATGGAAAGTTTCAGATCAGCAAGGAAGGCAAAACTGGCAATTCCCACTCCAGCAAGAGCTCCTAAAGCCACTACTATTACACTCCTCTTTTGTCTATCATTGGTTTTGAAATTTGAACCTATGATATACAATTATTTCAGGTTATTTTCTTTGCCCACTCTTTACACTATACTTGTGTTGATTTATCCTTGTGTGTAAGTCTTGCCAGTATGGCCGATATAAAATTTGTTACATTTAAGGCATGGAATAGAGTAAACACAACCCTTATTTATTTCAGGTTCTTTTCTTCACTTATCAAATCGTACAAGACAACTCCGTGTTCACTTTAAACCCACTATCGGAGAAATAATAACGGAAGTACAGGGAAACTGTATATTTCGACTACTATCTGTAGCCCTCTTCAGCAGAATAGTTACAAGAAGTTAAGGTACAAGTATATATGAGGTAGTGAGGGGTACAAGAAGTTAAGGTACAAGTAGTTAAGGTACAAGAAGTTAAGGTACAAGTATATATGAGGTAGTGAGGGGTACAAGAAGTTAAGGTACAAATAGTTAAGGTACAAGAAGTTAAGGTACAAGTATATATGAGGTAGTGAGGGGTACATATATACTTGTACCTTAACTTCTTGTAACCATTCTGCTGAAGAGGACCACAGATAGTAGTCGAAATATACAGTTTCCCTGTACTTCCGTTATTATTTCTCCGATAGTGGGTTTATAGTGAACATTTACAAATGTGATATAACATACCAATTTCCACTAAACTCCGTCTTCATTTCTTGAAAATCTGCCTACAAGAACAGGTTTTGCCTAAATCGATTTTGAACAATCGACTGTTGAGGATGTGTCATAAACCCTTTCAAGAATTTAATCGCATAATCTTACAGAAGCATATTGATACAATAAAAATTGACTATGCTAACGTTGCCAAAGGGTTTTGTAATTTAGAAAATTTTGGTGATGTGTCTACTCAAAACATCAACATCAGCAAGGGTTTTGTATATGCTTCTTTATCAGCAAATGGTATTCCAAATTGCCCTAAAAGGTTTTTTAAGTCTTACCTGGAGTTAAAAAGAGATGAACAGTTATACACTACTAGAGCTGATAAAAGCAATTGCATTGTTATTCTTAACAAATTAGATTACATTGAAAAGATGGGAACATTATTGGGAGATTGTGAAACATGTACAAAACTTACTAGAAACCCGTTGGAATCTGTAAATAGTGAGTTTAATCGTAATGTTAAAATATTTTGAAAGGGTGTGAAGACCTGATAAAACATTTTTCTTCTTTGTCCCCTTCCTTGCCTTACACGTATGGATTGATTAAAATCCATAAACCTGTTTATCCAGTTAGACCTATCATCAGTTCCACAGGATCCGTCACTTACAATTTATCCAAATGGCTTGTTACTATTTTGAGTCCTTTAGTGGGTACAATATCTTTCCCCATGTCACAAGTAATGTTGATTTCATTAATTATTTCAATAATCTAGAAATTGGTTATGATTTTAAACTAGTTAGTTTGGATATAACTACCTATCCCAAACCTACAATGCTCTTTACCATATACTCCCTCTGTTCCTCTCCTAATCCTCTCAATCAGAAGCCTCCCATAAACCTTCACAACTACACTCAACAAACTGATCCCTCTGAAACTACTACACTCACACTTTTTCTTTTTCCCTTGTAAAGTGGAACTATACAGGCACTCCTCCAGTCCTTCGGCACTCGACCCTCTCTTAGACAAACATTAAACAGCCGCACCAGCCAATTTACCATCACTCTACCTCTTTTATAAGACACTCCGCATGCCACCCATCCAACCCA
>NW_027467513.1:7500-25000 GCF_046742065.1 Oratosquilla oratoria
AGAACATCTCCTATTAGTTTCCCTCATACATATATCCTTATATATATATAATATAATTATATTATATATTATTATAGAATAAATTTATATGATATATATATGATAAATACTAATAATATACATATATTTTACAGTTTATAAAGCCAACATATACGTATAACATATACCTATCTCTATTTTTATCTTCTGTATACACACGCACATTAATAAAATATATGTAAAATAATCTTATTTTATTTTTATATATTTGTATACAAAAAATGTCTAATGTCCCTTTCTTCCGCCTCACATAATAAATACACATATTCTTTTACCACCACAATATCTTATTAAATATATATAAAAATAAAAATTTTATAAAATATAATGTTTTTTATATCGTTGTCGCTGGTACTTTGTCTTTCTTCTCCTCCAAGTTTTCCTTCGACGTCTCCAAAGGCTCGATATACTGCCTTTGCTCCAGTTTTCTTTAGTCTAGAGGAAGGAGATGAAAAGTTTTTGGTATTTTTGCGAGGTTGTCCGCGTTTTTGCAGGTTCTTTGTCCTTTCTTTCTCTCCAGTTTTTTCTTCGACGTCTCGAAAGGTTCTTGGGACTGCCTTTCCCTTCAGTTCTCTTTATTCTAAGGAGGAAAGGGAAAACTTTTGCGGACTCTGAGGAAAACTATATAGGGTTATTTTCCCGAGGACGCCGGCGTTCTCACTGAAAACGTTGTCGATTCTTCTCTCCAATTTTTCCTTCGGCGTCTCGAAAGGCTCTTGGTTCTTGATATCCAATCATGTTCTTGTTCGCCAATTTAAATTTTTGCTTTCGTTCGACATTCGTGGATCCTGACAAGTTCTACCTCCTCAACGATTCAAGACTGGAGAAACTTTTTCAGAGACAATAGGTCAGATTCTATATGACAAAAGATTTTTTTTTTTTAGCAAAATAAATATATAAAATGTCATCACAAAATTAAAATCATTATGTATACGATAGATCCTGCATTATTAACACATGATACACACACACACACACACACTCACACATACACACACAACATATATATATTATATATATAATATCATATACATATATATGTATATATGTATATGGTATATATATAAATGATTATGTATATATTATATGTATATATATATGTATATATGTATATATACTATATTAGTATATATATGTATTATATATATGTATATATATATGTTATATGTATATATATATGTATAATACTTATATATATATAAATATATATATTATATATATATAACATGTAATATGCACTTGGATCTGATTTCTGTCTTCGCAACCACCTACCTTCCACAACCTTCTCAAATGGCCTCACATACAATTTATATATATATATATTTATATATATAAATATATATATCTATGTAAACTTACACACAACACGCACACACACACACACCACAAACACACACAAAAACACACAACACACCACACACACACACACACACAACGGTCACAAACACACCCAGACGCACACACACACACACACACACACACACACACACACACACACACACACACACTCACACCACACATATATATATATACTTTATATATATATAAGTATATATATATATATCTATATCTATATATGTAATGTAGGTTTCCTGGACGGCGTTTATTTTCAGGAAATGCCGTGATATACCTCCTGGATAATTCTAAGTTTAATCGTAGCTCTCGTAAAACCCTGTTGCTAACAATAAATCTATACTCAACGAACTCCATTTCCACTCATAATGCTGTAATAGGAGGCAACAATTTGTACCCCTAGTTGGTGATTTTCCCCAGGTTTATTTCTATGGGAAAACGTAAAGGCCGACATCATTTCCCAAAAGCCTACGCCCTCATATAGCGTCTCTAAAACATTGCAATGATATCATTTCTCCCTATATACCCAATACTCATTCTTTAAAATTCTAGGGATGAGTTCACTGAATCTTAAAGGTCACTAAGCCTAAATGGTTTTCTAGTATCGTTGGATGCTGTTAGGTTATTTCCATATGTGCCAGTGATTAAGACTATCAACATATCCTTAAATATGTTTAAGAACACGCGGGATCTTCCCCCCTTTACTACAGATACATTGACGACATTTTTTGTTTTTGTACGAAATCAGAAGCCCTTCTCGAGAAAGTAAGACTCCAGGGAAGAATCAGGGACTAAGCTGAACGATTGAAATGGATTAAGGATGGCTAACTCCCTTTTCTTGATGTTCCTAGTTGATTCTTCAATCTATTATATAAAATTTTATATTATATATAAAAATTAATATATATATATGTATTTATATATATATTTGTATATATATGTATATGTGTAATATATGTATAGATTATTATATATATATATAATTTATATATAAATATTTATATATATATATAATATATATTTATATTACTGGAAACCTGATCCCTTGTTTCTAATATATATATGTGTATTATTATATATATCTTTGTTTAATATATGTATATATATATATATATATATGATATATATAATATATATATATATTGATACGATTTATATGTGTATGTGTGCTGTGGGTTTCCATGAGAAGTGGAAGCAGAATTTTCTTGTCTGTATAGGGGGAGTTCATTGGCTCGTTATACAGTGTGCAAGACATATACGAAGAACAGGGCCGAGAAATACCTGAGTCCCACACGCATTCCACGCCAGGAATATTTACATGGGAAGTACTACACAAGCAATAATCTTAGTTTTGCATGTTATCAAGACTCTGTTCCATCTATATTCTATGCAGTATATCCTGGCTTGTTTAAGCTTTTATCATCTGTCTCTATCTCTAACTCTCTACTGTATGTACTTTGGTATAATTTACAATCTACATAAAATTCATACATATATAGTGTATATATATACCACACACACACACACATATATAAATATTATATTTATATATATATATATTTATATATATATCAACTTGTATGTATTAATATGTATAAATATTTTGTATATAATATTATATTATATATATATATATATTTGTAATATATATGTTTGTATATTTATATATGTATACATATATATATATATTATATGTATATATATATATGTGTATATACATATTTATATTATATACATATATATATAGTATATATTATATATGTGTGCTGTGGTTTCCCGTGTGGGTCTCTGTGTTGTGTGTTCGTGTGTGTTTTGCTGTGTTGATATCTGTTTATGTATATATATTTTATGTATATTATTATAATATATGTATATATATATGTATATATTATATGTTTGCATATATGTCTGTATATATGTATGTATATATAAACATATATTTATATGTTATGTTATATATATATTTTTATATAGTATATATAGTGAATATATATATGTATATATATACATAATAGATATGTAACATATATATCCATATATATGATATATTATATATTATATTATATATATATATATTTTTATTATATGTATATTATATCATGTGTAGTAATTAGTGAGTATATCCTATATAGAATGATTTTATTCTCGTGATGACATTTGTATATATTCATTTTCACACCCTTAAGTGTTTGTCATATCAAAATCTGAGATTTTGTTTCTGATAGAAGATTCTCCAGGTTATGAATCGGTGGAGGACGTAGAATTTGTCAGGAGAAAAATGTCGATAACGCCAGGATGAATTTAAAATTGGACCGGAACCAAAACAGGAGGGGGAAAGCCGTCCCAAGAGCCTTTCCAGACATAGAAGGAAAAAAACCTGGAGACAACAGCGACAATACACAGCGAAACAATGCGGACGACTTCCGGAAAATAAGTTCTTAGTTCTCTGAGGAGTCCGCCCCACGAATTTTCTCTCCGCAAGCAGACATAAACTGGACTGGAAAGATAGGCAGTCGAGGAGCCTTTCGAGACGTCGAAAAGAAAAAACTGGAGACAGAAACCCAATTAATACCAGTAAGACCATGGATGACCCAGTGGAAAAGTTCCTATATTTCTTTCAGAGTTCCCAAAATATTTCCAGTTCCTCCGTTAGACTATACCCTTTTTTTAAACCTCGAAGGAGAGTGGGTCACACAAAGTGGGGAGGAAGCTGACCTGCTTGATACTTGAAAAGAATCTTGTTTTGTCCAGTCTTTTCATCATATTTTCTAGTATTTGTAGGGAACTGTAATTTTTGGCTTGGGTGAAGAAATTTTTTGCTCCTTTTTGACACTCGATGCATTTCTATAAGAAAAAATGGGTCGAGCTCGAGTAGGAAACAATTTCAGGTTCTGCAGACAAGGTCGAAGTGATTTTCAAGTTCCAGAAAACTGAAAAATACAGACACTAGAAATATCCCTTTAAATTCAGGTGTGCGAGGAGGAGGAAAATAGATACAAACTTAGGTAACACGTTTTTAGAAAAATCTGAGTGCGAGAGGGACTTAGGGAGTTCTGGTGTGTCCGGACCTTAAAAACCAGGAAGCGGTGCATTAGCGCCAGAAATAAATTAAAGGCATTAGGCTTCATTTGTAGGACGGTAGACGAATAGATATGTAGCAGAGGTAATTATTAAACTCTATCTCGCGATAGTTAGACCCATCCTTGACTCTGCGGTTACAGTTTTGGTCTTCGTCCTACAGAATGGCCATAAATTTCACTAGAAATCAGTACAGAAAAGGAATGACAAATGATTACAAGGACTCGGAAATTTGCCTTACGAAGAGCGGCTTAGGCACCTAAACTTACCACTCTTCCCCTGGAAAAGACCGCAGAGTGCGGGGGTGATCTAATAGATGTGTTTCAATGTGGATCAAATGCTATAACAAGAATGACGCAAACAAGGTCATCATAATAAAAACACCAGGGGAGGACTCGCAGTAATGTGTATAAACTGGCAAATTTAGATTTAAGAAGAAAAAATAGGCAAGAATTGTTTACTAATAGGGTGGTCGGTGAATGGAATAACACTAAGTAAACATGTAGTAGCGCTGAAACTAATTTCAGGTGTTGTAAAAAACGATTAGATAGGCTTTATGGATGGGGAAGAAGGTGGTGATGGATACGGAGATGCCTAGGTAGGCCTTCTGGTCTTTTGCTAGTCTCGTTATTCCTTATGTTCTTATGTTATAAGGTTTTGGTTCTCTGTGGTCCTAAAATCGCTTTACATCATACTTTATGTCAGGGTTCCTGGGAGCACCATGGGACCTAACTTTTTCTTATGTGTTAGGTCCTTCTGAGTGATGGGCCGATATCTTAAAAAAAAAGAGAATTTTTTTTGTTCCTTTTTGACACTCGATGCATCCTCTTTAAGAAGAAATTGAGGTGAGCTCGAGAAGAAAAAACAATCTTCAGGCTTCTGCAGACAAGGTCGAAGTGGACTTTTCAAGTTCCAGAAAACTAAAAAATCACACTCTAGAAAAGTCTCTTTAAATTCAGCAGCGAGGAGGGAAAAAGGTATTGGCTCTCTGTGGTCCTAAAATCGCTTTACACATCATATGTCAGGGTTCCCTGGGAGCACCATGGGACCCTCAACTTTTTCTTATGTGTTAGGTTCCTTCTGAGTGGGGGCCTTTACTTGAAAAAAAAAGAGTAAAAAATGAGCTAAATAGTTCCGGAAGATGAACAAAGATCGTATGAATTACATAAACAAATAAAACTAGATCTCGAAAGGACAGAGAATAAATTATTTCCATTTTTGATCATCATTTTAGACAAATGATTTGGATGATGGAGAACATAAACACGGGGAAGGCTCGGAACCCTAAACACTCTAACGTTTCGTTAGCGTAGAAACTTCATTCAGAGAGTGTTACATAGAACTGCAATTGAAGTTTATGTACTAAACTTGATTACCTTTTCGGACACTTGGGAAAAGGTCGTTTTTCTGGCGTGTTCTAGAATTAAAATACTAGCGTGTTTGAGTGATGCAAAGTGATGCAAACAAAGTCATTCGTAATAATACAACAGGGCAGGACTCGCAGTAAATAGGTATAAACTGGACAAATTTAGATTTAAGAAGTAAATAGGTAAGAATTGGTTTACTAATAGGGTGGTCGACGAAAGGAATAAACTTTGTAACCATGTAGTAAGCGCTGAAACTATCAGTTGTTTTAAGAAACGATTAGAAGGCTTTATGGTTGGGGATGACAGGTGGTGATGGTTACGGAGCTTGCCTAGTGTAGGCCTTATGGTCTTTTGCAGTCTCCTTTATTCTTATGTTCTTATGATTAAAAGGTTTTGGCTCTCTGTGGTCAAAAAATCGCTTTACTTCATATATTATGTCAGGGTTCCTGGGAGCACCATGGAACCTTCAACTTTTTCTCTATGTGTTAGGTCCCTTCTGAGTGTGGCCCTTTACTTAAAAAAAAAAAAAAAAAATGAGCAAATACCTTAGGTGATGAACAAGATCTTTTTTTTTTTTTTGTATGGATTTTACATGAAGAAAAATTAAAAATAGATAGAAAAGCCAGGAATAAATCTATTTCCATTTTTGATAATTTATTTTGAGACAAATGATTTGGATGATTGTAGTAAACATATAAGAAAAGGGAAGGCTCGGAACCCTAAACACTCATAACGTTTCGTTCGCTTGAAAACGTCCTTAGAGAGTGTAACGTAGAACTACAATTGAAGGTTTATGTACTAAACCTAATTACCTTTTCGGACACTTGGGAAAGGTCGATTTTCTGGCGTGTTCTAGAATTAAAATCCTAGTTTGTTTAGATAAGCTAAATTGATAAACCCTCCTCGATTGTTCGATGAATTATTAGTTGAAATATATGCTGAATCTGACATTTCTTCTAGTGTATTTATCAAAACCTTTAGGTAGCACTTTAGCTCCTCTCCAGTTTTGGTATATGATCGAGTTTTTCGCATGAACTACTAAAGGAATTAGATATCCTATGGGCTTTTACGTCGTTTTGATGTTCATAATTCTTTTTTTCTAATCCCCTTGATGAATCGCCAAAAATATTTATATATTTCTTTCCCAGATTTTCTTTCAATTTACTCTATATCTTCTTTACTACATTCTCAGTCAAAAACACAAAAAAACACTTTTACCTCCTCCTTCGCTACCGGTTTGCCCTGCCATGCACTTATTTACATACCAATATCGTATATAGATATATATATTATGATATATCTATATATTATATATATATATATATTGATACAGATATTGGTTATTTTGGCAAAATAGCATGCAGTTGATTCTTTTGGGTCTTTATGGGGAGCCCTGCGGACTATAGCCACATATCATTTTGTCTATGATAGAGGATATCTTCTGTTCATAGACCAATGTGGACACATTTTTATATACGTAGTATAAAAGTGTAATCATTTCTCTTATGACAGAGTTTTCCAGGCTTCCATTATAGACAAAATGACGTGTGGTTCTTGTCCGTAGGGGGCGCCCCATAATAGACCCTAAAGTATCAACTGCATGCTACTTGCCACAATACCAAGTATCTGGATGTATATATATATAGATATATATTATATATATATATATATATATAACTATATATAGATTTATATATATATACAGTGTATGGTATTGTAAAGATGGTGCATGGTAGGGAAAACGGTAGCAAGGAGGTGGTCAATGGTTTTTTTGGTGTTTATGTTTGGATATAATATATATATATATATATATATATATATATATATATATATATATATATATATATTAAAATATATACATATAGATAATATATGGTTAGATATAGATATATAAATAGATATATTATATATATATATATTTAAATATATATATAATATATAATAAATATATATAATATATATATATATATTATATATATATATATATTATAATATATATATATAGATACATATATGTTTATATATATATATAAAATACTATATATATAAGATATATATCTATAATATATATATATAATATATATATATATTTTAAATATATATATTATATATAATATATATATATATTATATATATACATAGACATTGCTCACACACACACACACACATATAGACACACCACACACACGCATGCCACACACACACACACACACACACACACTCACACACACACAAACAGGCAACATACACACCACACAAGGGCACACACACACACACACACACACACACACATACACACACACACACACCACACCACACCACACACACACACACACACACACACACACATCACATACACACAAACACACACACCTACACAACAAACACACACACATACGCACACACCGCGCACACACACACACGCATACCACACACACACACACACAAACACACCCACACACGCCCACACAAACAAACTCACACACAAATATGTATTTATATATTATTATATATATTATATAATATATATTTTATGAATTTTATGTTATATATTTATTTAAATATATGTGTATATGTATATGAATACATAACATGTATATATATATATATCATCTATATATATATATATATTTATGTATATTGTACATATATACATTGTAGATTGTTCTGAATTTATGTAAATTATAAGTATACACAAGTACATACAGAGAGGGCTACAGATAGAAATTAGGACTGAGGATGAAAGCTGTTAAATAAGTCAGGAAATATTGCACAGAATGTAGATCGGAAACAGAATTATTGATAAATATGCAAAACTAAGAATCATTGGTCGTGTAGGAATTCCAATGTAAATGTTCCTTCGTGGAATGTGTGGCGGACTCAGGTATTTCGCGAGCCCTGTCTTCATGTGCTGCCCACTGGATAAAACGAGCCAATGAACTCCTCCTTACAGACCAGACAATTCTGGATCACTCTTCACTAAATGGAAAACCAACGCTGCCTCAATCCATTGGACCAACTGAATTTATTAAACGTGTTCCAATGACAGCTGTTTTTATTAATCTACATATAATATCAACACACATACACACATATCTATAATAATTATATTAACATTTTATGCCTGTATATATATATATATATATATATATATTATATTATATATATATATTTATAATATATATATATGTATATATTATATATATTATAGTATATATATATATATTATATATATATATATATATATATATATACTTATATATTATATATTAGGACTGGCCCAGGTGTATAGGGGTGGTTTTTCATATAATTAATTTCATTGGTCTCACCCATGCAAATTGTGAGGCTAGCTATAAAAACAAATTGTTGCCAAAATTTGTTGATCTGTTGAACGACTTTTAGTAGTGCCACAAAGCCTACAATGTTTTAAGGTCTCTTCACATTTTTCCACACCACCCTTGAGGTAACTGAAAAAGGCATTTTTTTTTTACGTGGTATCCACAGGTGGCTTATTCCACAGTGTTTTGCAATGAACTGAGTTGTTGTTTATCATTATTTATTCATGCTTTTCTTCCATGCATGTTGTGTTGGTATTTGGAAATTCATCTCTGTGATCTTCAAGAACCTGTAGAAGGTACTGAAGCTGGATCTTCATTTTTGGTAAGATGATTATTGTAGCTCTCAATTCAAGGCTATAGCTCTCTCTGCATTGTCATTGGTGACCGTCATAGTTAGTATATTCTTTTGCAGCCTTGAGAATCCACTTCGTTCATTCCTTCAGACGGTTCTACTTCTACGAAAGAGGAATCTAAGGACAACCTTTGTAAAGAAAAGTCTACTGAATTCAGTCAACGAAGTCAGCTCAAGTTTAGTTCTGAGATGCTCACTATTTTCCCATTGTGTACCGTTTTTCTGGATTCTGTGTCGCCAGGCTTCTGCAATTGCCGACGCCATCTTTCTCTTCAAGGCTAGAGAGATACCTTCATCCATGAAAGCTAGGGACACCAATTCTTTCACTTAGAACACATAAGGTGACGACCAAGCGCTCTGCTGGCCACAGAAAGGCAAGTTCCTTATCTTCACATATTGAAGGACTTTGCAAGTACTCTAAAACCTTGCTGAGGGTGCAGTAGATGCAGCTTGAAGAAGTAAACCAGTTTTGGAAACGTAGTTACTGCACGGCAAATTATGCAAATCGCTCCACTGATGACTGCTCCTTCTAGGTCAGTTTAATTTGTAGCTTGAAGAGCACAATTTTAATTGAATAGCTCACCTTTCGCCATCCAACGTGCTCGATGCACGGTTCCCAGGCTGCTTGAATGCTGATGCCTGTTGTGTCACCTCCTAAATATTCCACAGATAGTTGTAAAAGTTCTTTGTAATCTGCACTTGGATTAATGACATTTCAACTGTTCACTGGAGGAAAAAAATGAGCACAGCTTTTATCGAGGGAAGGGACTTGCATCTATGTGCTTCAAATGATGATATGTATATTTGATACTGATGAATCACAATGGCAAAAGCCGCAAGCTGTGAGTTGATATCTTCCAGGAATTTCGGAAACGTTAGAATAATGGAATTTCTGGTCCAGATGAAGCACCCAAAACCCTTCTGAATATATATCAGACACTATTATTTCGTTTATATGATGCCTGCAAGCACAAGCAAAAAGAAGGCTTCTGTTTTAGTTTTGTTTCGATTGCCACACATGCACCTTTCTTACGACCCACTGTTACTAGCAGTAGTGTCAAAAAACACATGGCCTTAACGCTGACTTTAATAGTCCAATCTTCAAGACATTTCCAACAAAACTGCTGCTGCTATTTGATCACCTGTACCTGGACATTAGTTTTGATATTCCAAAAAGTTTAGAATGCCCCCATTTTATCTATACTTATACTTCTTCTTACGGCTAACATATGTGTTAAAATTTATGTTAGTTGTGGCACCTTAAATACAGTTATATTTTGCTGCAAAATTCGCACAGATTATTGTTTCAACAAGCCTCATAATATCTGGGTGGGGAGAAAAAGTTTTTCAAAAATATAGTTTTTTGTGGGCCAGTCTATATATATATTATATATATATATATATATATATCCTTATAATATATTATATATATATAAATATTATATATACACAGATATTGATATTGTAATGAAGTGCATGGTAGGCAAAACGGTAGCAAAGACGAAGGTCAATGCTTTTTTTGGTGTTTGACTGGGAAATGTAGTAAAGAAGTTGTAGAGGAAATTGAAGGGAAAATCTGGGAGAAGTATATATATGTATTTTCGCGCGTCATCAAGGGGAGTAGAAAAAAGAATTTGGAACATAAAAACGACGTAAAAGCATCAGAGGATATCTGATTCTTTTGTAGTTCATGCGGGAAAATTCGATTCATTTACCAAACTGGAGAGGAGCTGAAGTTCTACATACAAGGTTTTCGACAAATTCACTTAGAAGAATTGTATAATCAGTATTTATTTCAACTTATAAGTCATCAGAACAATCGAGGAGGGTTTATCATTTTAGCTAAAAACAGCTAGTATTTTAAATTATAGGACCACGCCAGAAAAACTACCTTTACCAAGTGTCCGAAAAGGTAATCAGGTTTAATAGATAAACTTCAATTGGAGTTCTACGTACAACCTCTCTGATGAAGTTCTACGCGAAACGAAAGGTTAGAGTGGTTAGGGTTCCGAGCATTCCCTTGTTTTATGGTCCTCCATCATCCAATGAATTTGTCTAAAATTCTTATCAAAAATGGGAAATAATTTCTTCCTTTGTTTTTCTATATCTATTTCATTTGTTTATGATAATTCATACGATCTTGTTCAATCTCCTGAAACTATTTGCTCATTTCTTTACTTTTTTTTTTAAAGTAAAGGCCCACACTCAGAAGGGACCTTAAGACATAAGAAAAAAGTTGTGGGTCCCATGGTTGCTCCCAGGAACCCTGACATATTATATGATGTAAAGCGATTTTAGGACCAGAGAGAGCCAAAACCTTTTCCTCCTCGTAGCTGAATTTAAAGAGACTTTCTAGTATCTGATTTTTCAATTTTCTGGAACTTATGAAAAGTCCACTTCGACCTTGTCTGCAGAAAAGCCTGAAGATTGTTTTCCTTCTCGAGCTCACCCATTTTTTCTTAAAGAAGGATTGCATCGAGTGGTCAAAAACGGGAGCAAAGAATTTTCTTCACCAAGGCAAAATTACAGTTCACCAAAAATACTTAGAGAATGTTATAAAAACGACTGAAAAAACATAAGATTCTTTGAAGTTTTCAAGTGGTTGCAGCTTCCTTCCCCACTTGGTTTGAGCCACTCCTTCGGAGGCTTAAAAGGGTATAGTTTCTGGAGGAACTGGAGAAAAATATTGGGAAACGTTCTTGAAAGAAATAATAGGAAGTTTTCCCTGGGTCATCAGTGTTCCTTGCTGGTATTTTTCCTTTCTTTCTCTGCCAGTTTCTTCTTTGGAAGTCTTCGAAAGGCTGTTCGTCTGTCTTCCCTCCAGTTCTCTCTAGTCTGGTGAGGAGAGAAAACGCTTGTGGCGGACTTTCTATGTCTCGAAATGGCTCCTGGTCGGCTATCCCTGGCCCAGTATTTGGTTCTCGCCAATTTAAATTGGTGCTTGCGTCGACGACATTTTTCCCCCTCCCTGAACAAATTCTTCGTCATCACCGATTCAAAAACCTGGAGAATTCTTGTATCAAAAACAAATCTCCAGATTGTTGATATGACAAACAATTTAGATTGTGGAAAATAAATTATATACAAATGTCATCACAAGAATACAAATCATTATATATTACGATGTACTTCACGCAATACTACTACATGATATATAATATCTATGATATATATATATATATATATATATATATATATATATATATTGTGTGTGTGTGTGTGTATATATATATGATATATATATATATAATAATATATACATACCACAGTATATATATATAAATAATTTATTTTTTTATATATATACATATATACCATATCATATATCTAATTTTATATATATATATATATATGGTTCATTATCCATATATATATATACATATATTATATAATTGTACATACATATATTATAATATATTTATAGTATAGACCATTATATATATATATATATACGTCATATATATATATATACTATATATATATTTAATATATTCATATAAACATACATATAAACACACACGCACATATACACACACACACGCACATACACACACACACACACACACACACACACACACACACACACCCACACATTACACACACACACAACACCACATTATATATATATGATATATAATATTATATTGATGTGTAATGTATATATATGAATATGTGTGTTATATATATGTATATATATTAAAAATATATACATATATATACAGTATGTATTCATATAGTATATATATATATATATATATATATGAATATGTATGTATCATATACATATATAGTATATATAATATATGTCTATATATATATATAATATATATATATGTGTGTGTGTGTATATATATTGTAAATATATATACAACGTATATATATGTCCCTATGTATATATGTATGTATGCTTTTATATAATATATATATATATATATATGTATTTATGTAAATATACTATATGTATATATATGTGTGTGTGTGTGTGTTTGTGTGTGTTATGTGTGTTGTGTGCGTGTGTGTGTAGTTTGTGTGTATATACACTATATATGTATGGAATATTATGTAGATTGTAATCTATACACAGTACATACAAGAGAGGGTTAGAGAATAGAGACAGAGGATTAAAGGCTTAAAAATAGCCAGGAAATGCTTGCATAGAATATAGGATGGTACAGACGTATTGATAACATGGAAACTAAGATTTATTGCTTGTGGTAGTAATTTCAATGTAAATGTTCCTGCGTGGAATGCGTGTGGGACTTTAGTATTTCGCGGCCCTCTTCTTCAGGTGCTGCACACTGTAATAACGAGCCAATGAACTCCCCCTTACAGACCAGACAATTCTGCTTCCTCTTCTACATGGAAACCACGCTGCCTCAATCCATTTGGACCAACCGAATTTAAAGAACGGGTTCCAATGACTAGCTGTTTTTATTAAATTATAGCATATATACCAACACACATACACACATATCTATAATAATATTATATACCTTTATATGCGTGTGTGTGTATTTATATATATATATTATATTTGTATATATTATACATGTATATATATTAATATGTAAATATATATAATATAGACATTATTTATATACATACATAACATATACCAAGGCTTTTTCCCCCTTAACAAGGGGAGGTAGCCAAAAAGGAAAAGGACATAAAAATCATTTTTCCACCCCTTACTATCCCTGAATACCAACTCCACACCCCTACCATCCTCTCTCTTATATTTTGCACCTACTGGATTACGGGTCATCCCTGCACCTTGTCCCACTGCCCCGGGTCAGAAGCAGTGTCCCAAGACACAGCACAGTCCACAGCAAGGCCGCTTCAGTTTAAATCGAAACGGACCCCCCTTCTCCGGTCCCCTCATCTGCATAAAAGGAGAAGAAGGGGAGAAATCCCTTCGGGCTGCGTCAACTTTTGCTCACACATACTACCTCACCCCCCATCCCTCCAGCCCATTCCATCCTCATGCAATCACAGAAACATCATCCCATCATACGACCATTCTTCATTCACCCATGTCTTCTGTCCTCTCTCCGTCCCTCCTCTGAACACACGGACATCCCTCTCTTCCCCAAAGCCCCCCTTCACCCCATCCATCTACCTCATCCTAGGACGTCCCCTCATGTTCACTCCCTCCACATCTTGCCTTCCATACCTCTATTACTAGTCTTTCTTCACTCATTATTTCCATGAATCCAAACCATTCCTAATACTCTTTCATCAACCCTATCTCCCAGCTTCCTTTTCCAACCCCTGTTCTCCTCCTCACACTCCTCCATTTCTCACCCTATCTAGCCTAGTAACCCCCATCATACTTCTCAGATACTCTCCTCATCTGAAAAACAACCATTCAAACTCCTTCTCTCTTCTTCTCTTATGTTCCATGTTTCTGCCCCCCATAACAATGCTTGTTGGGCACAATCACCACTCCTTCATCAAAGTCTCCTCTTAGTCATCCTATTCCCAAATGTCTATTCCTCATTACACTTTTTTAATCCACCAAGGCAATTACTCGCATCACTCAAGCTACATTCAACCTCCACCTTCTCTCCACCATTTCCTGCCAACATTTGCCAACGCCTAGTATCTAAAAAACTATCCACTTTCCTCCAGTCGCTCTCCCTTAAGGGACACTTCCAGTCCTAGATGCCACTTTCACCCCTTGTACATCTCATCACCTTACTTTTACCCACATTTATATTTAGCATTCTCTTCTATTCACATACTCTCACAAACTCTGCCACCAACTTCCTCAATCCTTCCTCCGATCCTGCCCACAAACGCAGTGTCGTCCGCAAACAACAGCTGGCTCACCTCCCACTTTTCTCCATTTTCTTTAACCATCTCCAATCCCTTGACCCACTAACCCTTGCATTTTACCTCTCGCACCACCCCATCCATGTATAAGTTGAACATCCCAGGGTGACATAACGCATCCTTGACGAAGTCCCACACCTTTACCTCAAACCACTCACTTTCTCCATTTCCAATCCTGACAGACAAGCTCTACTACTCTTCATAAAAACTCTTGGACAGCTCCCAGAAGCTTTCCTCCTATCCCGTATATCTGTCATAACCTCCCACAGTGCCCTTTCCGGTCTACCCTATCATAAGCCTTTTTCCAGATCCAGAAAAGCCCAAAAAACATCCTTCCCCTTTCCTATAGCTTTCTCACATATCTGTTCTTAAACACAAAGATCTGATCTACACTAACCTCTATCTGTCCTAAAATCCACACTGTTCCTCACCAACTTACTCCTTCTGTTCCTCTACTAATCCTCTCAAGATCCTCCCATAAGCCTTCCCAACTAACAACTTAACAAGCTTAATCCCTCTGAAACTACTACATTCACACCTTGTCCCCCCTTTTACCCTTATAAAAGTTGCGGAACATATATACAGGCACATCCTCCAGTCCCTCCGGCACTCTACCCTCTCTCCAGCAAACATTAAATAACCTCACCAGGCAGTCCACCATCACTGTACCATCCCCTTTTTCAGACATTCTGCATGGCATCCACTCCATACCAGGTGCCTTACCTGCTTTCATCGCGCATCATCTTTACAACTGCTCTTCAACCTTCATCCTTCCTTATTTCTTCCTCCTCCATTCTCCTCACTCATACACAGCTCTCATTTTCTTCGCATTTGCCACTCGCAGCTATGTTTACCCTTCCCTATCCTCCCTTCCACATTTAGACAAACTCCCTAAAATACTCTAGCCCATCTTCCCCTTACTGCCTTCTGTTCCATTATCATCTCTCCAATCTGCACCTTTTACCTTTTCCTTCTCTACTTGATTCGCCTCCTCTTCCACTGCTTAATTTCTTTCCAAAACATCTTTTTTATTACTTTTCAAAATTTTCTGCCATACTCCCTTCCCACCATTTCAATCTGCTCTCCTCTTTGCCTCCTTCACCTTTTGCTTTACTTCTCTTTTCTTTTTCTTTGTACCTCTCATCATGAACCTCCTCGACCTATTTTATAACCAATCTGTGAAAGCTCGCTTCTTCGTCTGTTCTACAACACTTCTTTGTTTCCTCATGTCACACTCACTCTACTACCCTTTCTTCATATTTTCCCCCTGTCCCCCCCCCCTTCTTTGTTCCACCACACCATCCTTGCAACACTTTATGACTCTCCCGCCTTGAACCATTCCCCATTCCTTCCTCCACAACCAGCTCCTATCCTTCACTCCCTCCCACTATTCCTTCAGCTTTCTTTTCGTACTCCTCCTTTTCCTCTTTCTCATTCAAAAGAGTTCAGTCTAAGAACCTCCCCACATTTTGTCCCTTTCCTCTTTGTTCTCCATCTATCCTCCACTCTCAACTTACCCTTCCACAAAAAATTATCTGATATTCCCCCACCTCTCCCCTTAGCACATGTAAATCCTTAACTCTTCCTATCATAAATCCGATTTACTCCACTACATAATCCATTAGCGCTCCTAAGTCTACCACCCTTCCCTCCACCACCCCTCTCCCATGTGTAACTTTATGCTTGATCTGTCTTCGAAACACTGTATTTGCTATTATACAACTCTCTTTCTAGACACATTTCCACCATCAACTCTCCACTACGATTTCTTTCCTGGAACTCCACATTTTCCCAACCATTTCCATCGATTGGGAACCATTTTCCTACCCTAGTATTACAGGTCTCCCAGTACTATTACATTGGGAAACATTGTCTTCCTAAATCCTCTATGTCACTCATTTAAATCATACATCCAAAAGGCCTCCCTTTCTTCTACACTCTTCTCACTGCCATGCCCATATGCATTTACATAAAGACCTACATCTCCTTTTCCCAAGGTTCACCTTCCAATCCACATTATCCTTGAGGAAACCTCCTTCCGCCACCACTACAACGTTTACCTATCTCTTCACTTTACTAGAATAGCCTTCCCCTTCCCTACACCACCCTCGCCCCTCGCTCTCTCCACTCCGGATAAC
>NW_027467513.1:30000-32500 GCF_046742065.1 Oratosquilla oratoria
TGGGAGACCTTAATACTAGGGTAGGAAATGGTCCAATCGATGGAATGGTTGGGAAATGTGGAGTTCCAGGAAAGAATCGTAGTGGAGAGTTGATGGTGGAAATGTGTCTAGAAAGAGAATTGATAATAGCAAATACAGTGTTTCGGAAGGCAGTCAAGCATAAGTACACATGGGAGAGGGTGGTGGAGGAAAGGGTGGTAGATAGAGCGCTAATGGATTATGTAGTGGTAAATAGGATTATGATAGGAAGAGTTAAGGATGTACATGTGCTAAGGGGAGAGGTGGGGGAATATCAGATCATTTTTTGGTGGAAGGTAAGTTGAGAGTGGAGGATAGATGGAGAAAGAGGAAAGGGACAAAATGTAGGGAGGTTCTTAGACTGAACTCTTTGAATGAAAAGGAAAAGGAGTACGAAAAGAAGCTGAATGAATAGTGGGAGGGAGTGAAGGATAGAGTAGAGCTGGTTGTGGAGGAGGAATGGGGATGGTTCAAGGAGGGAGTCATAAAGTGTGCAAGGATGGTGTGTGGAACAAGAAGGACAGGGGGAAATAGAAGAAAGGGTAGTGAGTGGTGGAATGAGGAAACAAAGAAGGTTGTAGAAGAGAAGAAGCGAGCTTTCACAGATTGGTTATAAAATAGGACGAGGGAGTCATATGAGACGTACAAAGAAAAGAAAAGAGAAGTAAAGCAAAAGGTAAAGGAGGCAAAGAGGAGAGCAGATTGAAATGGGGTAGGAGTATGACAGAAAATTTTGAAAGTAATAAAAAGATGTTTTGGAAAGAAATTAAGAGTGGAAGAGGAGGCGAATCAAGTAGAGAAGAAAAGGTAAAAGGTGCAGATGGAGAGATGATAATGGAACAGAAGGCAGTAAGGGGAAGATGGGCAGAGTATTTTAGGGAGTTGCTAAATGTGAAGGAGGATAGGGAGGGAAAGATAGCTGCAGTGGCAAATGCGAAGAAAATGAGAGTGATGAGTGAGGAGAATGGAGGAGAAATAAGGAAGGATGAGGTGAAGGCAGTTGTAAAGATGATGAAAGCAGGTAAGGCACCTGGTCTGGATGAATGTCATGCAGAATGTCTGAAAAAGGGAGGTACAGTGATGGTGGACTGCCTGGTGAGGTTATTTAATGTTTGCTGGAGAGAGGGTAGAGTGCCGGAGGACTGGAGGAGTGCCTGTATAGTTCCACTTTATAAGGGAAAAGGGGACAAGTGTGAATGTAGTAGTTTCAGAGGGATTAGCTTGTTAAGTGTAGTTGGGAAGGCTTATGGGAGGATCTTGAGAGGATTAGGAGAGGAACAGAAGGAGTAATTGGTGAGGAACAGTGTGGATTTAGGACAGATAGAGGTTGTGTAGATCAGATCTTTGTGTTAAGACAGATATGTGAGAAAGCTATAGGAAAGGGGAAGGATGTTTTTTGGGCTTTTATGGATCTGGAAAAGGCTTATGATAGGGTAGACCGAAAGGCACTGTGGGAGGTTATGCAGATATACGGGATAGGAGGAAAGCTTCTGGGAGCTGTCAAGAGTTTTTATGAGAGTAGTAGAGCTTGTGTCAGGATTGGAAATGGAGAGAGTGAGTGGTTTGAGGTAAAGGTGGGACTTCGTCAAGGATGCGTTATGTCACCCTGGATGTTCAACTTATACATGGATGGGGTGGTGCGAGAGGTAAATGCAAGGGTAGTGGGTCAAGGATTGGAGATGGTTAAAGAAAATGGAGAAAAGTGGGAGGTCAGCCAGCTGTTGTTTGCGGACGACACTGCGTTTGGGGCAGGATCGGAGGAAGGATTGAGGAAGTTGGTGGCAGAGTTTGTGAGAGTATGTGATAGAAGAAAGCTAAAGATAAATGTGGGCAAAAGTAAGGTGATGAGATGTACAAGGGGTGAAAGTGGCACTAGACTGGAAGTGTGCATTAAGGGAGAGCGACTGGAGGAGGTGGATAGTTTTAGATACTTGGGTGCAAATGTGGCAGGAAAAGGTGGAGTGAAGGTGGAGGTAGAATGTAGATTGAGAGATGCGAGTAAATGCCTTGGATTAAAAAGTGTAATGAGGAATAGACATTTGGGAATGGATGCTAAGAGGAGACTGTATGAAGGAGTGATTGTGCCAACAGCATTGTATGGGGCAGAAACATGGAACATAAGAGAAGAAGAGAGAAGGAGTTTGAATGTGTTTCAGATGAGGTGTCTGAGAAGTATGATGGGGGTTACTAGGCTAGATAGAGTGAAAAATGAGGAGGTGAGGAAGAGAACAGGGGTGGAAAAGGAGCTGGGAGATAGGGTTGATGAAAGAGTATTAGGATGGTTTGGATTCATGGAAAGAATGAGTGAACAAAGACTAGTAAAAGAGGTATGGAAGGCAGATGTGGAGGGAGTGAACATGAGGGGACGTCCTAGGATGAGGTGGATGGATGGGGTGAAGGGGGCTTTGGGGAAGAGAGGAATGTCTGTTCAGGAGGGACGGGAGAGGACAGAAGACAGGGGCGAATGAAGAATGGTCGTATA
>NW_027467513.1:65000-67500 GCF_046742065.1 Oratosquilla oratoria
CACTTGGGAAAGGTAGTTTTCCTGGCGTGTTCTAGAATTAAAATACTAGCTTGTTTAGCTAAATTGATAAACCTTCCTCGATTGTTCGATGAATTATTAGTTGAAATATATGCCGATTCTACAATTCTTCTAGTGAATTGATCAAAACCTTTATGTAGCACTTCAGCTCCTCTCCAGTTTGGTAAATGATCGAATTTCTCCGCATGAACTACTAAAGAATCAGATATCCTATGTGCTTTTACGTCGTTTTTATGTTCGTAAATTATTCTTTCTAATCCCAGATTTTCTCTTCAATTTACTCTACATCTTCTTTACTACATTTCCCAGTCAAACACCCAAAATAACATTGACCTCCTCCTTGGCTACCGTTTTGCCTACCATGCACTTCATTACAATATCAATATCTGTATATATATTAATATATGTATATATATATATATATATATATTATATATATATATATGTATATATATATCTATATAAATACATATATACATATATATATATATATACATACACGCATATATATGTATATATATCATCATAGATATGTGTATATGTGTGTTGGTATATATGTATATTAATAAAAGCAGCTGTCATTGGAAAACATTCATTAAATTGAGTTGGTCCAATGGATTGAGGCAGCGTGGTTTCCATTGGAAGAGGATGCAGAATTGTGTGGTCTATAAGGAGGAGTTCATTACTTCGTTATACAGTGTGCAGCACATGAAGACAGGGCCGCGAAATACCTGAGTCACACACACATTCCACGCAGGAACATTTACACTGGAATTCCTACACGACCAATAATCTTAGTTTGCATATTATCAATATTCTGTTCCATCTACATTCTATGCACCATTTCCTGACTTATTTAAGCTTTCATCCTCTGTCTCTTTCTATCTCTAGCCCTCTCTGTATGTACTGTGTATAATCATAATTTACATATATTCATATATATCTACAATGTATATCTGTACATATATTTATATATATATATATATATATATATATGTATATTTATATAAGTATATGTATATATATACACATATATATATGTATATCTATATATATACTGTATATACATATATCCATAAAATTACATTATATATATATATATATATATATATATATATATACATATATATATATATATATATATATATATATATATATATATATACATACATGTGTGTGTGTGTGTGTGTGTGTGTGTGTGTGTGTGTGTGTGTGTGTGTGTGTGTGTGTGTGTGTGTGTGTGTGTGTGTGTGTGTGCCCGTGTGTGTATGTGTGTGTGTGCCTGTGTGTATGTGTGTGTGTGTGTATGTGTGTGTGAGTGTATGTGTGTATGTGTGTGTGTGTGTGTGTGTGTGTGTGTGTGTGTGTGTGTGTGTGTGTGTGTGTGTGTGCATGTGTGTGTGTGTGTGTGTGTGCATGTGTGTGTGTGTGTGTGTGTGTGTGTGTGTGTGTGTGTGTGTGTGTGTGTGTGTGTGTGTGTGTGTGTGTGTGTGTGTGTGTGTGTGTGTGTGTGTGTGTGTGAGCATGTCTGTGTGTATATGTATCTTTATATATATATATATATATATATATATATATACATATATATATATAAACATACATGTATCTATATGTATATATTTAATATATATATATATAATATATATATAATGTATATATATATATATTATATACATACATAAACAACCAAAAAAACATTGACCTGTGTGTATATATATATATACACAGATATTGGTATTGTAATGAAGTGCATGGTAGGGAAAACGGTAGCCAAGGAGGAGGTCAATATTTATTTTGGTGTTTGACTGGGAAATGTAGTAAAGAAGATGTAGAGTAAATTGAAGAGAAAATCTGGGAAAGAATATATATATATATTTTGGCGAGTCATCAAAGGGATTAGAAAAAATAATTTATGAACATAAAAACGACGTAAAAGCACATAAGATATCTATTTCTTTAGTAGTTCATGCGAAAAAATCGATCATTTACCAAACTGGAGAGGAGCTGAAGTGCTACATAAAGGTTTTGATAAATTCACTAGAAGAATTGTAGAATCAGCATATATTTCAACTAATAATTCATCGAACAATCGAGGAGGGTTTATCAATTTAGCTAAACAAACTAGTATTTTAATTCTAGAACACGCCAGAAAAACGACCTTTCCCAAGTGTCCGAAAAGGTAATTAGGTTTAGTACATAAACTTCAATTGCAGTTCTACGTACACTCTCTGAAGAAGTTCTACGCGAACGAAACGTTAGAGTGTTTAGGGTTCCGAGCCTTCCCTTGTCTTTATGTTCTAAATCATCCAAATCATTTGTCTAAAATACTTATCAAAAATGGAAATAATTTATTCCTTGTTTTTCTATATCTATTTTTATTTGTTTATGTAATTCATACGATCTTGTTCATCTCCTAAACTATTTGCTTTTTTTTTTTTTTTTTTTTTAAGTAAAGGCCCACACTCAGAAGGGACCTAACACA
>NW_027467513.1:77500-80000 GCF_046742065.1 Oratosquilla oratoria
TGAGAGGTTATGCGGATATACGGGATAGGAGGAAAGCTTCTAGGAGCTGTCAAGAGTTTTTATGAGAGTAGTAGAGCTTGTGTCAGGATTAGAAATGGAGAGAGTGAGTGGTTTGAGGTAAAGGTGGGACTTCGTCAAGGATGCGTTATGTCACCCTGGCTGTTCAACTTATGCATGGATGGGGTGGTGCGCGAGGTAAATGCAAGGGTAGTGGGTCAGGGATTGGAGATGGTTAAAGAAAATGGAGAAAAGTGGGAGGTGAGCCAGCTGTTGTTTGCGGACGACACTGCGCTTGTGGCAGAATCGGAGGAGGGATTGAGGAAGTTGGTGGCAGAGTTTGGGAGAGTGTATGATAGAAGAAAGCTGAAGATAAATGTGGGTAAAAATAAGGTGATGAGATGTATAAGGGGTGAAAGTGGCAGTAATCTGGAAGTGAGCATTAAGGGAGAGCAACTGGAGGAAGTGGATAGTTTTAGATACTTGGGTGCAAATGTGGCAGGAAAAGGTGGAGTGAAGGTGGAGGTAGAATGTAGATTGAGAGAAGCGAGTATATGCCTTGGTGGATTAAAAAGTGTAATGAAGAATAGAAATTTGGGAATGGATGCTAAGAGGAGACTGTATGAAGGAGTGATTGTGCCAACAGCACTGTATGGAGCAGAAACATGGAACATAAGAGAGGAAGAGAGAAGGAGCTTAAATGTGTTAGAGATGAAGTGTCTGAGAAGTATGATGGGGGTTACTAGGCTAGATAGGGAGAGAAATGAGGAGGTGAGGAGGAGAACAGGGGTGGAAAGGGAGTTGGGAGATAGGGTTGATGAAAGAGTATTAGGATGGTTTGGACACATGGAAAGAATGAGTGAAGAAAGACTAGTAAAGGAGGTATGGAAGGCAGATGTGGAGGGAGTGAACATGAGGGGACGTCCTAGGATGAGATGGATGGATGGGGTGAAGGGGGCTTTGGGGAAGACGGGAATGTCTGTTGAGGAAGGACGGGAGAGGACAGAAGACAGGGGTGAATGGAGAATGGTTGTATATATATGATGTTGTGATTCCATGAGGTGGAATGGACGGGGCGATGAGGGGTGAGGTAGTGTGTGCGAGCAAAATTTTGACGCAGCACGAAGGAATTTCTCCCCGTCTTCTCCTTTATATGGGGGGACGGAGAGGGGGGGTCACCAATTTAATGAAGCGGCCTTGCTGTGGATGTTCTGTGTCTTGCGACAGTGCTTCTGACCCAGGGCAGTGGACAAGGTGCAGGGATGACCCGTCATCTAGGAGGTGCTAAGATGGGAGGGAGGGTGGAGGGGTGTGGAGTGTTTTCAGGGATGGAATGGGTGGGAATGATTTTATGCCTTTTCCTTTTTGGATACCTCCCTAGTAAGGGGGAAAAAGCCTTGGTATATGTACGTATGTATGTATATATATATATATATATATATATATATATATATATATATATATATATGTGTGTGTGTGTGTGTGTGTGTGTGTGTGTGTGTGTGTGTGTGTGTGTGTGTGTGTATCCTAAACAGAGAATCTAATTTTCAGAAATGCCGTGATATCCTCCTGGATAATTCTAAGTTTAAACGTAGCCAACCTATTGCTCAGATCAAATCTTTACTCAACGAACTCATTTCTACTTTTGATGCTGCGATAGGAGGCAAAAACTTTGAACCCCTAGTTACTGATTTTTCCCTAGGTTATTTATATGGAAACGTAAAGGCCGACAAGGATGGAAACCCCCTTAGGCCCATCATTTCCCAAATCCCTACCCCCTCATATAGCGTGGCTAAAACATTGCAAGGTAACATTTCTCCCTATATCCCTAAGACTTATTCTTTAAATTCTAGAGATGAGTTCATTGACATCATGAATATCAATAAGCCTGATGGATTTCTAGCATCGTTGGATGCTGCTAGTTTATTTTCATATGTGCCAGTGATTAAGACTATCAACATTATCCTTAAATATGTTTATGAACACGCAGATTTCCCCCCTCCAACCATCCCGAAGCACATAATGGTAGAGATGCTGAGAATCTGCACTACTGAGGCCCCCTTTAAATTTCCGGGGAGAAAGTTGTATGTCCAGCACGATGGAATAGCAATGGGCTCCCCCCTGGGAGTAGTCTTTACCCAAGCATTCATGTCTCCAGTAGAGAAAGCACTTTTCCAGGACGACGACGTCAGACCATTACTTTACTACAGATACATTGACGACATTTTTGTTTGTACGAAATCAGAAACCCTTCTCGAGAAATTAAGACTGCGCCTCAAGGAAGAATCAGGATTAAGCTTCACGACTGAACTGAATAAGGATGGCAAACTCCCATTTCTTGATTTTCTATTTAATTCTTCATCCGGGGAATTTACAACAAGTGTGTACAGAAAACCTATTAACTCTGAAAAATGTTTAAATTTTAAAAGTGAGTGCTCAACCAGTTATAAGTACAGTGTCATTAGGGCTCTCAAAATTTGCTCTTTATGGCAGGTCCTACATA
>NW_027467513.1:85000-87500 GCF_046742065.1 Oratosquilla oratoria
ACTGGCAACGTTTCGACTAATACGGACGGCAAAACCTTGTCAGTGCCTCTTTAGGCTCGTCATGTCTCTGCACATCGTGTAAAGGCGCCTTTGTGTTCTAATACATGTTTGCGACTCGTGTGGACAAAATCACTTGTGTTTGTAACATGTTTACGTCATGTACTGACGCTGCCTTGGGTGTCTACAACATTTTTGTGACATGTGTGAGTCTGTTCTCTTACGTTTATGTTTATGAAATATGTTTATGAAATATGTCAGAGTCGCCAAAAAAATTCCAGTTCCTCCTCAGAATAAAGAGAACTGGAGGGAAAGAAGTCCAAGCAGCTTTAGGGACGTCGAACGAAAAAATTGGAGAGAAAGGAAAATTACCAGCGAGAACGAGGACGACCTAGGGAAAATACCCTATATTTCTTTCAGAGTCCCGATAATTTTCCCAGTTCCTCCTAAGAATATCCCTTTTAAACCTCCCAAAGAGTGGCTTATGCCTTGTCAACCAAGTGGGAAGGAAGCTACACCCGGTTAAAATTAGAAATCAACTTGTGCTGTCCAGTATTCTTTTATACATTTTCTAGTATTCATAGGTAACTGTTATTTTACCTTGACGAAGAGATTTTTTGCTCCTTTTTGACACTTGATGCCTCCTCTTTAAGAAAAAATGGGTGAGTACGAGAAGGAAAGAATCTTCAGGCTTCTGCAGACAAGGTCGAAGTGGACTTTTCAAGTTCCGGAAAATTGAACAATCAGACACTAGAAAGTCTCTTTAAATTCAGCTGCGAGGAGGAAAAGATATTGGCTCTCTGTGGTCCTAAAATCGCTTTACATCATATATGTCAGGGTTCCTGGGAGCACCATGGGACCCACAACTTTTTCTTATGTGTTAGGTCCCTTCTGAGTGTGGGCCTTTAGTTAAAGAAAATAAATAAATAATTAAATAAATAAATAAAAAAAGTAAAAAATTAGCAAATAGTTCAGGAGATGAACGTATGAATTACATAAACAAATAAAAATAGATATTGAAAAACAAAGAATAAATTATTTCCATTTTTGATAATTATTTTAGACAAATGATTTGGATGATGGAGTACATAAACACAGGTTGAAGGCTCGGAACCCTAAACACTCTAACGTTTCGTTCGCGTTGAACTTCTTCAGAGAGTGTACGTAGAACTGCAATTGAAGTTTATGTATTAAACCTAATTACCTTTTCGGACACTTGGGAAAGGTCGTTTTTCTGGCGTGTTCTAGAATTGAAATACTAGTTTGTTTAGCTAAATTGATAAACCCTCCTGAATTGTTCGATGAATTATTAGTTGAAATGTATGCTGATTCTACATTACTCATACATTTAATAACACAATCTGTAGTGCTTTTACCTTTCATATATCTATATAGATTTTTACATATTAAATGATCTATCTTATACATTATTCTGCTTAGCACTACTCGCTCCATTCTTTTACATAGGCAAGATGTCAATCAACGACATCGGCCTATAATCACAGTTTGTTTGACCCGTGTGATTAGAGCAGTTTTCCATTTTACGGGCAACCCTCCGCTCGAAAATTTGACATTGAAGAGATCTAAAACCGGACTATTTTCCATACTGACGAGACAATTTACTACATTGTAAGTCAACCCATCTTCGCCAGGTGCAGTGCATTTACCATTCCTAACGCTATTTAACAGTTCATCTTTTGTGATAGGAATGCAAGTGTCATCAGTTATACACCTTTGACTGAAAACGAATTGCTGCCTCGTGTGACTTATATTTCTTAAAAGTCTAAAAAATCTTCGGGTAGGTTCCTTCCTCTTTTGGATATTTCTGCCCAGTCATTCATAAGGTTGTTAGCTTTTTCTTTCGGGTTGGGATGGGCTACTTGCTTTTTCCGTACACTTCTTGCCTTATTTACATTACTATATATTTCTTTAAGTGTTGTGGATGGATGTCGATATTCTTTCTAAAAAGGAATCCCAATAATTCCCCCCCCTTTTTTTTTTCTTTTTTTTTTCTTCTTCTTCTTACGACTCTAGTAGTTTCAGCATAGTTTGCCTCGTTTCTTCGCTACTAGGATCATTTGTGTTTTTCTCACTTCATCATTAACAGTGGGTATTCTAGTATGCTTGTTTGTACTTACCAGATCTTTGAGCATTTGTTTCATTTCAGATATTGCTTCTTTCAAACTATCCGTTTCTTTCTTGAGGCTTTGAACATTGTTAACACATTCCTTTCCATGTCAATGGGGAGTTACTGCATTTTGTTCTAATAACCTTGTTTGCTCTTAAGGGCTGCTACTCTAGTCCTATTTTCCCTAACATTTACAGGTATACTTGGGATTTCATCGAAATGACTGTTTTCGACCTGGTTCTGAGGTACAAGTTTTTCTTTGGAACTCGCTTCCTGGGCTCGTTTAGAGCACAATTTAGAATTTGCATTGTGCGAGCCTCCACAGTTGCAGCATCGTGGTGTTACGTCTACTTTTTCGTTCATTTTATCAATGCA
>NW_027467513.1:90000-100000 GCF_046742065.1 Oratosquilla oratoria
CGAAGAAAGTAACAACGTATACCAATTTCCA
This sequence comes from Oratosquilla oratoria, assembly GCF_046742065.1. Classification (NCBI taxonomy): domain Eukaryota; kingdom Metazoa; phylum Arthropoda; class Malacostraca; order Stomatopoda; family Squillidae; genus Oratosquilla; species Oratosquilla oratoria. The sequence continues at coordinate 90,032 of NW_027467513.1, forward strand.
TCAGTGTACGCAACCCAGATATGTTCAATATTGGGTGTCATGATGTATACAATTACTGACACTTTTTCATTAGTTTACCGGTGTTATGTGTGCATATATATACATATATACTGATGACCCACTTTCGGAGAAGAATAAGCGAAGATATAGAGATCTGTATATATGTAATTGTGCGTTGATGAATCCTACATAGATTATGCATCCAATGGCTTTACATACAATATACAAATGATGCAATATATGTGTATACGCAAAGATATATCTATATGCATATATTGGTGATGCGTGGCAGGCAGGCAGGCAGGCAGGCAGGATATTGTTTTTCAGTCATGTTGTGTGTGTGTGCAAGTTATGACAGCTGAGAGGAGAGGTTTTTTGGTTTGGTTTTAATAAATTTATTACGCCCGTGGGCGGCAAACAATAGTACATCTATCACAGGATTGTGTTAGAGGACATGTCATATATTTACACACATTCTTTAAATGGAGACATAATACAATCATTCAGGATCCCCCGAAATGGTGATGGCGGGATGGTGGTACTATGTAAGTGTTTACATACAATCATCATGCCCCGTCTCCGGGGAATATTGTCTGTCACTATGGGTCACTGGAGACAATAATACCAAGGGTGTTCGTGTTAGGACGGTTACACAGCCCGCACGGTGATCACCGTGGCATATCATCCGTCTGGGAGCCCCGTCACACAGGTCGACTCCCAAGTCCGAGCCGAGCACTGACATTATGCCTTCGTACCATGGCCTTGCGTCGGCGTTACTTGTGGCGGTTGGGTAGGAGGTGGTCGTATGGGGATATCGGTAGACCGTTCCGCATCTTTCGGTGTGTTGACATGGCATGAGTGGCTGCATGTACTCGTATCTTGTTTTAAGGCATGATAGGGTGAGCATTGCGCGTGACGTCCATGACGTAGGTATAGGCTGCCTTGGTAAGATGGTCCACCGTTTAATAAATTCATTGCTTCTGAGGGCTGAGAGGAGAGGGGAAGAAGTATATCTCCAAGATTGACTAAAGTTAAAATGAAGAGAAAAAACAAAAGGCTGAAGAAGAAGAAGAAGAAGAAAGTGGTAGTTGGTGGTTTTACGATCAGAAAGTAGAGAAACGGAAGGAAACTAATGCTTACACACCAAGATAAGTTTGCATATGCAATTGGTGATACAAGGTGACTTGTGAATCCTGAGAAGGAAAGATACCGGCAAAGACTTAGAATATAGAGCGACGGTAATTTTGGGGTAAGGAAGGAGGGGTGCCCGATGGGCGGAGGGGGGGGGGGAAGGAGAAAGTTAGAAGTAAAGAAGGAAGTGAGAGGTTAAAAGAATGTTGGGATACCAACTTACAGTGTTATTCAGTGGAGTTACTGTGCATTGTGATTTTACACCGTGTAGGAGGAGTTGTATGTTCTTCTAATAACCGGACTTTTGGAGTCACACTCGTCATGAAGGGTAGGCGTATATATGGAGGTAGGTGCCTCCATATATACTCCTAACCATCACGCTAAGTGATTTGATGGAATTAAATTGGGTGGGTAGTGAATTAAATTGGTTGGGTAGTGATTTAGTTTTGTGTCTACTTGGAGGACTTCCATGTTGTGTACGTATATATTTCTAGTTTGCGTTCGTTCGTGTTAGTTATTATACGTGAGTGTGAATGTTAGTATGTTTAGTGACAGGTAGCGGCTCAGTGCGGCCTGCGGAGGGAGACAATTGACCAATCAGACGCAGTGATTGAGTTCTCGCTCCCCCGGGACCGCTCATGCCAACTACGGCTGCTCACTAAGTCTGAAATGTTTGTTCGTGAATGTTGGTATGTTGAGTAACTGGAGGGTGTTTGAGGGCAGGTGTGGTGTATAAATTTGTAGCTTGCTTGTCGGGTGATGGAGGATCATCACTGATAGATATATTTCGGCAACCTGACACCACCGCGTACGGACCTCTCCAGAAGTACTCCTACACCGCAGTGAACGTCGACAAGCACCAAGCTGAAACCGTTACCCGAGCTAAGGGCATCTCTAGCCTTCTCGCTCTGACGGTGTATGCCCTAGATAACCCCCCTTTCGACTGAGCATAGCCCTTGCTGGTCTGTAAAACTTGCTCAGTCGACTGGGTGGGGAGGGAACCCCCATCGTTCCGGTCTCCCGCTACTACAGCGGACCCGGCATAGGCTCGACGGATAGGCAGCCAAGGCGTTTCTTACGCTGCGGATAGGCACTAGGGCACCAGCCAACGTGGCGCTTTCCCCTTAACCTCCGTTAGGCCATTCATGAACAAGTGAGCACAGACCGTACCCCTACGAACCCCCCCCCCTCCCTCATACCATTTCCCTCTTTTTCCTTCGTTTTTAACTTTCGAACTCTGACACATACACACTACAGAACACACACACACACCAAGCCCAGCGCCGCGGCGCAATGGGCCGTCTTAAAATTAAGGAAACCCGGCCAACCACCGGGACGACCAAGAGAAACTAAATCTGGAAAACTATGTCATCACTCAACATTCACATACATAAACTTTACACAAGCGGACCCCTTCACACCATCATCGCGGACAATTCCACCATCGAGGAATTGACGAAGAAAAACAACCAAGCCACTTTTGCTAATGAAGGTCTGGACGTAATTGACCCACCAGAACTCAATGCGAAGAGGACCCTGATCGTCAAGCACGTCGATGAACACATTCACGAAAGGGAATTGATAGATATCAAGAATGAAGTCGAAAGACTGAACAACATTAAAGTCAACTCTGTCATCAAACTACCGACAACAAAGACCATCATCAAAATTAAGCTTGAAACATCGGCCATGGTAAAAAGAACTCTGGAATCAGGACTACTCATCTTCAACCAATCCTTCCCCCCCCCCCACTCACTGACACAAGAAACCTTCATACAACTCCCCCAATGTACACGTTGTTACTCTTACGAACACACACTCAGACACTGCACACACCCAGACACCTACACCATCTGCTCCGGCTGCTGCTCCACCAACCACCGAATCAACAACTGCCACAACGCATTAAAGAAATGTATAGCCTGCGGACAAGACCATCCAACATATGCAGCAAGATGCCCGGTGAAGAAACAGCTGATTAAGAAGAAATCTCAAGAAATCAGGGAGCAGCACCACACAACCACACACCCTAACATTACATATGCAAACATAACGACAGGTAATGCTACTCAGTCATCACACACACCAACACCCAACCCTATAACCCTCAAACATCTCACAGTCATAAACACTGCCATCATACATGCTAACATAACCGAGGCTGCAACACCGGGAACATACCAACAGACAATTGATGCATATTACAAAGCCAATGGACTCCCCACTATCATAATCCCACCCTCAGTTATCAAACCATCAGCCATACTTAGCATGCTAAACAACACAACACTCACCCAACCACAACCTGAGGCAATGGAAACAGAGGAACAGAGAAACAAAAGACCACTCAACACAGAACACACAACTGAAACTGAACAACCCACAAAATCAAAGAAAACTGACCAGAACACAGACATAACATTACAGATAATAACACCCACCACAATAAACATGACAGACGAAGAGATACACCAAAACGCACACACACTTCTCCGAACCAACAAGATCAAATACATATACACTAAGGAAATTCCAGAAGAGACTGTAGACACCATGATTACGCAAAGACTAATAGACTTGACAAAAGCCCCCATACAAAGACTGACTGAAGCAAAATATAAAAAGACACAACAAGGATTCTACGACACCCGTAAACACAAACCAACAGACGCACCTCACTGGACAGTCAACAGCCAATAAACCAAACAAACATGGACACAATACACATAATACAACACAACGTACAACACTGGACATTTCAAAGGAGAAACCAATTATGCAATCATTACACAACACAAACACCAAACATCATACTACTCAATTCTATAGGGAAACACACAGTTAAGATAATCAATTACAACACACACACACAAAACACGTACAACGAGGACAACGCAGGAATAGCAATAGCCATAAGACGAAACATAAAATACAAACTGTTAGATGACTTTGACGAAGACATGCTAGCCATTGAGCTACACACAAACAAAGGACCCATCATCATAGCCACAACATACCTCCCACCACGAAGACCATACCTACCAACACAAGACATTCTTAAAATCACACAAAAACCACAACCTACATACATCATAGGAGACTTCAACGCAAAACATAAAACACTGAAACACACATACAACAATCACGTAGGGAAAAGTATACACCAACTGATAACACAAAACCACCTCACCTTCCTAGGTCCAGACTTTCCAACATACTTCGCAAACAACGGAACAGGCAACCCAGACATGGTATTCACCAACCGACACCACCACTTTACATACAGAATACACCCAGGCGACATAACATCATCAGACCACATACCACTTCATTTGACACTCTCCACCACAGCGATCACTATCCCCACACCACCTAGACTACAATTCAAAGAAGCAGATTGGAAGAAATTCAAAACAATTCTAGAAACAACTACAGAAGAATACAACAACACAGAAACACAAAACAACACAAACATCCAAACAAAAAACACACAATACATAGACGAAAAAATAGAAAACTGGTACAAACTAATAGACAATGCAATCACACAGAGCATCCCTACAATACACTACAAACAACTACCCACACCAAAAACATCTAAAACACTAAAACAACTAGTTTGGAAAGCAAACAACATAAAAAACAAAGCCATAAATGAAAACAACTGGACTCCACACATATCACAAACAATTAAACAACTACAAACACAGATACTAGAAGAACACAAAAGAAACTATGAAGAAACATGGAACAAACTAATTTCAAACATCAAATTCAACCCAAAAAACCACAAGACTTCTGGAACACAATAAAGAGACTACAAGGACCTAAGACTAACACTTTACCCTACATAACTCACAACAACGAAAAACTACACGACGACAAAGACAAAGAACACGCATTCAGACAGGTATGGCAAAACATTTTTCAAATCACACCAGCAGAAAACACACAATTCGACACAAACCATGAAACAAAAATACTCACACACATAACGCAGCACCACCACCAAACACAACCTTACGCAAACATAGACTTAAACAGACTAGACACTGACAACTACATCGGAGGACCCATATACCCAGAAGACGTTAAAACCATAATCAAACACACCAAAAACAAAGTTCCAGGACAATCAGGCATCACAAAACAAATACTCGCACACTTACCAAACATAACAATACAATTACTCACAGACATTTACAACGAAACACTCAGCCTAGGATACTTTCCACAAACATTCAAAAACTCAATCATTACATTCATACCGAAACAAAACAAAAACACCACCCAAATACAAAACTACAGACCCATATCACTACTAGAAACACCTGGAAAAATATACGAAAGACTAATCACAAACAGACTTATGGCACACTTACACGAACACGACATGTTAAACCCTAACTAACACGGATTCACACCTGGCAAAGGAACACATACAGCACTCGCCATTTTATATGAAACAATTGCAGACGCACAAAGACACAAACACGCATGTAACATAATTTCACGTGACATCTCTAAGGCCTTCGACAAAGTATGGCACGAAGGCCTTAAATACAAAATCATACAAACACAACTTCCAGACACCATTACGAAAACACTGTGTAGCTTCCTAGACAACAGAACAGCAAGAATAAAAATAAACCACCACATAGGACCACCCTTCCCTCTCCAAAGCGGAGTACCCCAAGGAAGCGTTCTCTCCCCAACACTATTTAACCTATATACATCAGATATACCACCACCTTCACACGGAAGCTACACTATACAATACGCAGACGACGTCACACAAATAATCACATACCCTAACACTACAGGAAAACACATGCTTGCCAGAAAGACAGAACATGAAATTAATAAAATCAACACATACGAAAAACAATGGAAACTATCCACAAACACAAACAAATTCCAATTACTACCCATCTCACCACGCAATCCAACACCAATAAAAATAAACAACAACATAATACCATACAACAGACAAGCACATATCCTAGGCCTCACCATTAACACACAAGGCATAAAACACCACATCAAAAATAGAATACATACCACAAAAAATACACTCAACAGACTAAGACGCTTCAGAGGACTAACGACAAAAACACAAATAAAACTTTATAAGACACTAGCACGACCACAACTAGAATACCCACCAATAATCACAGTCACTAGCACACACACAAACATCAAAGCCATGCAAACACTACAAAACACAACATTAAGGAAAATATTACAACACAAACCACATACCTAGAAACACAAGAACAACTCCACATAACAGCAAAAATAGAAACTGTACACTCACGACTCATACGACTGAGTAGCAAAGCATGGAACAATATAGTAACACACAATATAATACCCCCACCCCCACATTCATCTAAAAAAACACATGACCACATAAACTGGCCCAGACTAAAAACCATATTAGGTTAACATCCTGATTTCCGCCATAATCACGGCCACTAGCTGATAAAAAAAAAAAAAAAAAAAGGAAGGTTACGTATAGAAATTAACGTCAATCAACATCATTATATCACATAAGGCACATTGCCTCACACAAACACACATATCCACACAGGATATGTGTGTAATACTTAGTCATAACACCAAAATTAGAATTCATAGGCACACTATCCAACACTACCAAACGTGACCTCCCTTAAAAAAAAAAAAAAGATTAATTAAATAATTCAACTGAGAGTTGGTATGACACAACTTCCTAATAATCACAACCTTAAGTAAATAAAACGAAACCCCAACTAATACTTAATCTAATTTAATTATCAAGGCACAAAGCCAAATATAGAATCACACCTGCTCCCAACTCCTGTAAAATTATCATTATGTATACAATGAAGGAAGGACTTATATTAACTCATATCAATAATCATATCATAAAATAACTGTTCTAAACTTAAAATTAACACAAAATGCACAACAGAAATAAGTCCTTCCTTCACACCAAATATTTATGATTAGCTAGATAAGGAAAAATTTTGACTGAGCATAGATAGGATGACCTTATATATATTTATAAACCATGCAAGTGGGTCCGCCCCACACATTCAAACTCACACTTCCTTCACTTTAAATACTTTACCTTCATCTATCACCCCCTCCCCCCCCTTGCTCCCACACTTCTTACTTACCTATCTTCAATTATTATTATATATTAGCGGGTGATGGAGGGTGTTCGAGGGTGGGAGTGGTGTATACAGTTTCATTCTCGTCTTAGCTTACCTGTCGGTTGGGAGGGTGTTTGAGAGTGGGTGTGGTGTATAAACTTTTCCTCGTCTGTGTGCAAGTAGCTGATGTGATTTTTCTACAATGTGGTTATATTGTGAATTGTGAAGTTTGATCTTCTAATGTTTTTTCATAACTGAGAGGCCAGTTTCTATGTTGTTTCGTGTGTTCTGGTAGTGACGTGAGTTCTTGTAAGAGTGGTGTGTCGAGAGTGAATAATCTTTCCCATGTTTTCGTTGCTTGTGTGTGTAGTTGCGTGTTTATTGCTGGAGTGTTCGTTTCTGTGTGTAGTTCTTCGGCTGTTTTTCTGTCTGTGCATGTTGTGTTTGTTATGAATTTTAGTGCTCTGTTTTGTACACTATAATTTCTGTAGGGGTGACTTTCTAAGTGTGTGGAGTGGAATGGCAGGGTATGTTAAAACACTCCTCACATAGGCGAAGTAGAGGGTCCGTTTTTGTTTCGTAGGCAGCTCTCTGAAGCGTTGAAGCCTGTGAAGGCTCCGTTTAGCTATGGCTGCTGCCCTCTCGACATGGGCTGCTCCTCCATAGGAGGAGAAGTTCCAGCCGAGTACTTTGCCATGTGTTGAGTATTTGTGATGGATGCCATCTGTCGTGACAGGTGACTTCCCTTGTCCTTGTATATGTATCAATGTGAATTTTTGTGTGTTCGTGCGAATTTTCCAGCAGCGCTCGTAAGCATTAATGCTCGTTATATAGAGCGAAGTGCGTGCGTGGTGTATTTATATTTTTGGAAGTGGTGACCTGCCAGTGAGGGTGAATGAATTAATGAGATGCAAATCATGGTGGATGAAGTGTTGTGTTGAGACGTTGGATCGTGCGTTGCATTTGGGAGATTTGCTGTTTTTCTATGTTTGACAGCGGTAGGTGTGGTTGTGGTTGGTAGCCATTGTTAGGTAGGACAAAGGAGATGTAAAGAGCAGCAGCAGCAGCAGCATCAGGCATATTGGTCGGTACGAGGGAGGGGGGCTGCTTGTGAATTGAACGAGGGTGTAAACAGTGGAAACTGTTAAGAACCACTGACTTACTTTAAGTGTCAATTGTATCTAAATTGACCACTTGAACAGGTAGTTTGTTGGAAACATTTACAATGCGGTTAAAGAAAAGAAACAAAAGATTGATTGGTGTTTGATCCGTTATGAACTCTTTTGTAGCCATTATTTCTTGTGATAGTACTACGGTCCACAATAAAATAATGGTCTATATTGATATCAACGAAGCCATGAATAAGCTAAATAGACTTAACGCTCTTGATAGGGTTTATTTATTACGAGGTCAATAAGTATTTGTAGCGAAGCTGGTTTAGATTGACCAAGAATCCTAGGACAGAGCAGACAGAGAAAGTGAAATATGAGCCGTTTGTTTGTACTTAAGCTGGTATAAATGAAACAAGAAATGTAGGACAGAAAGAGAAGAGAAGATAATAAATACCAACAGCATTTGGTGTTCCCAGGCGGTCGTCACCCATCCAAGTACGTTATAACTAACCAGACCCAACGCTGCTTACGTAATTAACTTGGCTGATCGGACGAGAAGCGGTATGTGTCTTCAGAGTGGTATGTATGGCCGTTGGCGCCTGTAGTCATATCATCTTTTCTCTAACTAAACAACATTTTCTGCCTACTTCTACACTATCACAATCTTACTTCACTTCATTTTTGACAAAAGTTACATTGATTGCATGTCCTTCGTTAACTTTTTAAAACAAGGCAACTGTCATCACTATGGAATTTTAAATCAAGTGCAAGTAATGCACTCTCACTATATACAAATAAATATAATGATCTTCCTCTGTTAGACGTTAGTTTTAAACTTTCATGTATTGCATATGATTGTGCTGCAGTGCTACCTTCTATTCTTTTGGAATATCGCACTTCATTATTTATATAATTAATATCTTCATACAATTCCCTAGTCACAATACCACATCCAGCTTTTTCACCGACACCAAATATTTTTGACATTACATTTTACAAAGGATTACAAAGGCGGAGCATGCCGACAGGAGACCTTTTGGTCCATAACTTGGTCGGATGCGGAGAAAAACTATAATAATGATAAATAAATCAATATAAATAGATAGAATTATAATAATATAGATAATGATAAATCAAGTAAATAAATGCATAGGTATAGTTAAATAATGAACAAACAGGTAAATAGTAAATAATGATAAATTGATAGATAACTAATAATAAATGAAAATCAAGCAAATAATAATAAACAGAATAATGATAGCAAACAAATAATATCAAATAAATGACAGTCATTACAGCATCTTGCTTAGATGTTTATCTAAACGAATCTTAAAACTTCGAACTGAACTACACTGCACTGCCTCTGCAGGAAGTCTATTCCATTCATTAACCACACGGTTGGCCAAGTTGTTTCTACCCACTTCCAAATTAAATCTATTTCCTGACAGTTTGAGACCATTATTATTTAGTGTGAAATTTTTGTCACTTTTGATGTTGTCAATTCCCTTTAGAATCTTAAAAACCTGTATCAAGTCACTTCTGAGTCTACGCTTTTTTAGGGGGTGGGGGAAGATTCATACGTTTTG
>NW_027467513.1:105000-107500 GCF_046742065.1 Oratosquilla oratoria
ATGTTTTGGAAAGGACATGGATGTGAGAAGCTGAAAATGGACGTCATTTAATAAGCGTAGTTTTTCATGCATAGATAATTTTCTATCTTTTTGTAACTTCATGCACATAAATTTACATCATGTTTTTATATTGGGTTAAAATTTCATAATTGTACAATAAAAATAGAGAAGCTATTATAATCGAAAACCCCTCAGTGACTTTTGGGCCACTCTTAAGATTAACATTGTTTATTATGATAAAATTGCTCTACTTCCCTTTCATCTTTAACGTATTCACAGGAAAGTCTAGGAGATTGGTAGCTGCTTCTTGTTTATAGGAAAAAGTATTATATTTCAGTTCTCTCTGCATTAATGTTCTTTTATGAAATGTAGGCAATTCTCAATAGAGAACTTACATACTTGGCATGAAAGTCCACATTCAAACCACAATAATGCGCCAACAATGATAAATTTGTTGGATTTTGTTGTGGTCATTTCATTATGCTGTTGAGGGGCACTGCCATCTAGTCTTAACATGATCTTGGAGACTACTTGATAGGTGTGAATATTTGTTTAATTCTATATAACGTCGCCATATCCAAACACGTATGTAGCAATTTGTCAAGGAAGTCCACATTGAACAGACGATGCACGGAATAGGGAATTCCTCCATAGGACTTCCTTGAATGGTTACGCCTAACTGGAAATCTCTTACCTTAGTCGTCTGGAACAACGGCACCATTTACCATAGGATCTTTGGCTCCTAGTGCTTGGCATCGCTTTAGCACACGAGCAACAGTTATTGCTTCTCATTGTAAATTTGCACCCCAGGTGGCATCGAAACCTCAATCTTTTGTTCAAGAACCGAAGGCTCTAACCGATTGCGCCACAGACGCGACGAGAGTTGAGGGGACTTTAGTCGGAGAAGTATCCCGAGGGTCAGCGATGACTCCACGGCATGCTTGTCGTCTCTGCGGCTGGGAAGTCAGTAACAAATAAGGGGCACACACAAAACATGTTTTTGTATACAAAGACCCGCAAACACAGACCCACATACCAAAAAGAAAAAAGAAAAAAAATCCCGAGGTCTTGTAGCGATGGACCTGGAGAGAACTTGATGCGACAGGCGTGAGACGATATTGAAGACGACTCCAGTTATTTACTTTTAACAATCACTAGTTTATTTCAACTTGTTATTGTATTTACGTTTATCTATTGGTATATTTTACAAATTTCTGAAAGCCATTGAAAGTAGAGTGATAGTAATTGTATCATTCACTGGTATGCACTGAATGACATCAGGTCCCGCAGAGCTGTTAGTTTAAATAGAAAAATTAGCTCTATTTCATTCATGGCAGCGTGGCGCAGTGGAAGCGCGTTGGGCCCAAAACCCGAAGGTCCGTGGATCAAAACCACGCACTGCCAATCCCATTTTCATTCTTGATCTTGTATTGACAGCAGGGTGGCGCAGTGGTAGCGTGTTGGTCTCATAACACAAAGGTCCAGGGATCGAAACCAGGCTGTACTAATGACATTTTCATTTTACATTCTTTAAATTGACTAGAGTCGAGGAGCTCTTTACATTGTTGCAGGTAGTAAAAATGAGGGTAATGTAGTTATTTTGTTTCTATTCAGATGGTTATATTAAATATCTTGCACAACTACCTTGAATTGGAGATTTGTTTATTGTTATGAATTTGTTAATAAGATGATCGTGTGATGAATATAGTATGATTGTTTGTCCTCAGTATAACCAATAATACTTCACTTATAGATTTAGTAAAATTAGTAGGTTGAAGAAGTACCCCAGTGCCCAAGAAAGACTCCCCGAGACGCGTGTTGTCTCTGGGGTCCCTAAGTTCCATAGGAAATATCACAAAAACAGAGAGAGACACAAACACACACATACACACACACACACGCACACTTGTACGCACACACACACACACACACACACACACACACACACACACACACACACACACACACACACACACACACACACACACACACACACACACACACACACACACACACACACACACACACACACACACACACACACACACTTACTTAGGTTACTTAGGTGATGGCTTCTAGGGGCTTTCAGCCGATGACGGCTCTCCAAGCCCCCCACGTAGAATATCTAGAGTCCAAAATCTGATTTCATCACTGCATTCTCCAAGTCATACGAAGCAGTGAAGAAGTGTGTCTTCAGTCTCTTCTTGAAGATGGTCGTAGTTTCAGCCATTTTAACATTCTCAGGAAGTCTATTATAAAGACGGGGAGCACTATTAACAAACGCTCTACGCCCAGATTCTCTATAAAACCTTGGCTCTAATAGTCTATTCACTTCAGTACTGTGCCGCAAGGCTATATCACTATCTATTCGGAAGTCCACGAGCATATCACACAAATAATTAAGCCTCCCAAACTTCAATGCCTGATACACCATAACACACTGTTTATACATGATACGTGCTTTGACTGGGAGCCAATGCAGCTGTATTAACACTGGAGT
>NW_027467513.1:115000-120000 GCF_046742065.1 Oratosquilla oratoria
CGTGCTACATATACCATATCTGTGGTTGACCTCTCCCGCCGAAAACCACATTGTGATTCAGGAAGGATCCTCTCAGCTATGTGAGAGAAATGTCTCATTAGCATAATGCGTGCTAACGTCTTACCAGCCGTTGAGAGGATGGTGATGTGTATATATATATATATATATATATATATATATATATATATATATATATATATATATATATATACATATATATATATATATATATATAAATATATATTGTTCTAGGAAAGGGTGGCAGAAAATAAAATATTCAATTCACGAATAATGTTTTCCCAATAACAAAATGTGTACGCTAAACAACGCGCCAGGGTCTTCGACCAACGACAAAACAAGGATGCCTACTCCGCGTGGGTTATTAATTATACATACATAGGCTCCCATAACTACATGCTTACACACAGGGAATACATTCGGAGGAAAAATGAGTGAGGCGTTCAACAAATATTTTCTTTCAGTGTTCACTAAGGAGAGGTTATATAAAGTACCTGACTGCAATCCGATTTTCAATGGGGATGAAGAAAGTAAAATATCTAATATCAGCATTAGTAAGGTAGACGTAGTCAAACAGATTGAATGATTAAAGCTATACCCGGGTCCAGAAACAAGATTAATGTTATTTGGGAAGAATGAAAAAGTACAAATAACGTTGAAGTACCGAAGTTCAGGAGAACCAGTTTTGACAAAATAAGAAACTATGTAAGACATTTGATTACTCACTAGACTGAACGAGGGGCTGTAATGGGGTCAGATACAAAGTCAGTCCGGACGTCATTAGCGTGGTCAGTGGTCGGGTCACGGAGGGTATGCGTACCTTGGGTCAGGTTACTTGCAAGTGCGTGGTCAATAGTCCGGTGAACGATTTGGATGAAATGTATAGTCATCTCACAGATTTAATTCTAAATGCACAAAATAAATTTATCCATTCAAGTCAATACGGAAGAATAGCAATACTCCTAAATGGATGACGGGCAGGCTGAAACATGAGATCGGAATGAAAAGAGGACTACGTAGAAAAAAAAACAAAAATATCATGATAGAATCGGAGGAAAAAATGAGTGAGGCGTTTAACAAATATTATTTCTCGGTATTTACTAAGTAGATGTTATATAAGGCATCTGACTGCGATCCGATTTTCTGTGGGGATGAACAAAGTAGACTAATATCAGCATTAGTAAGGTAGAAGTAGTCAAGCAGATTGAAAGACATAAAGCTACAAAATACCCGGGTCCAGACGAAATTTTTCAGTGAGTGCTTAAAAAGTGTAAATTTAAAATCTGCGACCAGTTAACGAAAATACTTAATAAGTCAGTAGACACTGGTTGTGTACCTATTGCTTGGGGGCAGGCAAACGTTCCTGTTTTTAAAAGGGGAGATAAATTGTCTATATGTCACTACAGGCCAATATGTTTGACATCAGTTATAGGTAATACACTTGAATCATTGATAGTTATTAGACTCAGAGAACACATCAAGAGACATAATTTGACACACAGCATGGTTTCTCCAAGGGTAAGTCATACGTGACTAATCTTCTATCCTTTTACACTAAAGCATATAAGGCGTCAGATAACAATGATACTTAGGATGTTATTTACCTTGACTTCAGTAAAGCGTTCGACAAGGTGCCCCACCAGGGACTATTAGATAAAATCAAAGCCCATGGTGTATGAGGAAAAGTGTTAGAATGGATTAGAGCTTGGATCAGTGACAAAAAAAAGCAGGTTACCATAAATGATGTAAAATTCTGGTAAGGAAGTGTTTCTAGTGTGGGCCCCCAGGGCTCGGTTCTGGTTCCATTATTGTTATTTATACACAATGTAACACATGTTTTGTTTATTTGTATTTTTTCATGATTATATATGTATTTCGTGTCACTGAATCCAAATATCACATTAGTTTTGACGTAACATCGATATTTCTTTATTTATTCTTGATTTTATATTTTATTGTTATATACGCAACCTTTCTCTACAGTAGTTAATTGATTCAATCTACTTTAGCATTCTAAGGATAATTATACAACATCTAGTATTTTTTTCATAATATGAAGTGTATTTAAGAGCTACAATATTAGTAAGAACAAAATAAACAACACAACTTTGCACTGTAATTGTTTTGATGACTCTTCTCATGATTAGAAGTGCTTTGACGATCGAGATTTTCTAGAATGCATGCTTTCGTCTTTTCTGACTAGTGACCATATGTAATCTCCCATCATAGCAGTATTCCATCGTCCTTGATATCTTCTTTCCATAGTTGCGATATCCTGATGAAATCTCTCGCCATGCTCCTCACTGACAGCCCCCAAGTTTTCGGGGAAGAAATCTAGGTGTGAATGCAAGAAATGTATCTTCAAGGACATACGACAACCAAGTTTCCTGAAGTTCTCAATAAGCTTTGCCACTATTTGTCTATAATTAGGGCCCTTGTGTTTTCCTAGGAATCCACGAACTACATCACGAAATGAACACCAAGCTTCTCTTTCAACTTTCGTCATCGCTCTTTCCAGTTTCTCCGACTTCAACATTTTGTTTACCTGGGGTCCAACAAATATACCACCCTTGAGCTTAGCCTCAGATAGCTTGGGAAACATGAGACAAATTTCTTGGAAAGTTTCGCCTCCAAAATCCAAAGCCTTCACAAACTGTTTAATTAACCCTAGCTTGATATGAAGTGGGGGTAATAAAACTTTTTTCGAATCTACTAGAGGCTGTCTGAGAACATTTAACATTCCTGGCTGCAGTTCAACTTTTGGGGGCCAATGAACTTTATTATAATGATCATCATCAGCCCTGCTGTCCCATAAACAAAGAAAACAGGAATACTTTGTGTATCCCCCTTGAAAGCCAAGCAAAAAGGCTAGCATCTTGAAATCACCACAACCATCCCATTTGAATTCAGCATAATTGATTTTTTCAAGAAGTTGTTTGACATTATGATAGTTTTCTTTCTTCTGTACTGAGTGTGCAAGAGGCAAAGATGGGTTTCTATTTCCATTGTGAAGCAATACTGCTTTGAGACTTCGTGTTGAGCTATCTATGAACAGTCGCCATTCTGCAGGATCATGTTCGAGTCCAAGGGCTGTAAACAAACCAGTAACATCCTTACAATAACACATATCATCACTAAAGTCATAGTAAATTTTAAATTCTTCATGTTTCCGGTACACAGATGTCCTGCAGTCTTCTCCTAGTAGATTCCATTTTTTCATCCTTGATGTAAGAAGCTCAGCTCCTGACTTAGTAAGACCTAAGTCTCTGATTAAGTCATCTAGCTCACTCTGACTTGGAAAGTGAGGCTCCGAAGTCGTTCTTGGTGCGAAATCTTCGTCTCCCATTTCATGGCTGCTGCTACCTGCTGACCCTTCAGATGAAATTTTCATTGCATCTTCCATCTGGAAAGAAAGAAATAACTAAATATAGCAACTTCAACAAAGACGAATAGCATTAGTATTCCATATATCTTTAGGAAAGTGAATGTATATTAAGTACTTAATATTGAAGTTAATTAAAAGTAAAGAGAGTATGATAAAAATAAACTTGCATTTTCTGGTGGTTGTGGTACTGGTAAGCTATCATCATGTGGGACAGGTGCTCTAGATGATGGTATGTCTGGATACTGCAGAGCTTATCTTCCTTTTACTTTCCTGTACTTCGTCACATCAATCATACAAAAGTAGCAGTCGTCGTGATGGTTCTTCGGCTCTCTCCATATTCTAGGAATGGCAAAAGGCATTGCCCTTCCTGTACCTCTCAGCCATCCTTCTAGAGTAGATCGGCAGCTTCCACATATCACATGAGGTGCCCATGGCTTGTCCTGGTCACCCATGGGCTTTCCGAAATAGAGTCTGTACGCTATCCACACTTTAGCACCTCTCACGATCTTATGTAGTACTTGTTTTTTCCCAATATAATAACCACACACATAGCAAAATGTATCAGGAGAATTTTCACATCCTCTAGTAGCCATCTTAACAGGTAAATAGTTCAGTCATTGATCTGAAAGAGAAAATTAGATAAACATTTAGTAGCAGACCACATACTAATTCCAAAATATACATGGTAACATTGAAATTATATGTATTTCTATAACGGTCGATGATACAGAAAAAAATAATTGCATATTTGAAATCAGCAGGAAAAATGGATTAATAAACTCTAAAAAAAATACAATAAACAAAACTTTTGAAAACAAAATGTTACGTTGTGTTATGTACATAAACGACTTGAACAATGTAATTAATAGTAATGTTAGTAAGTTTGCAGAGGACACTAGAATAGGACGCCTAATTAGGTCAGGAGACGGCGCCGATATTATTCAGGGTGATCTAAACAAATTGTTCACATGATTGGTGAAATAGTAAATGAACTTCGATATCTCAAATTACACCATGTTAAACGTAGGGCTGCACAACCGCGAAAATAGATACAGCTTAGATAAAACGCTTTTAGAGAAAATCGAGTGAGAGCGAGACTTGGGAGGTCTAGTGAATTCTGACCTTAAATCCAGGAAATAGTGCATTAGCGCCAGGAATAAAGCTAACAGATTTCTAGGTTTCATTGCTAGGATGGTTACGAACAGAAGTGCAGGGGTAACAATCAAACTTTATTTAGCGTTAGTTAGACCCATGCTTGATTATGCGGTACAGTTTTTGTCTCCGTCTTATAGAATGGACATCAATTCACTAGAATCAGTACAGAGGAGAATAACCAAAACAATACATGGGCTCAGAAATTTACCTTACGAAGAGAGGCGTAGGCACCTTAACTTAACCCTTTGGAAAGACGCAGAGTGCGGGGTGATCCGAGAGAGTTGTTCAAATGGATCAAAGGCTTTAACAAGAGTGATGCAAACAAGGTCACCATATGAAGGCAACAAGGCAGGACTCACAGTTATGTATATAAACTGGACAAATTTAGATTAAAGAAGAAAATAGGGAATAATTGGTTTACTGATAGGGTGGTCAGCGAATG
>NW_027467513.1:137500-152500 GCF_046742065.1 Oratosquilla oratoria
ATTCCCTGGAGTGTCTGGCCGAGCAGTCCCGTCTCCCTCCCTGTGGAACGCCGCGGCTGGAACGGAGTTCTCTCCCACAAGTCCTATATAGAGTGTACATTGTGTTGTCGGCGTGCGTGAATTGTGTGCAATGCAGTCTTCCATAATGTGTTGTATAGTATGGGGGTGAAGTGTTGCATCCTGGAAAGTTATCTGCGATGCGGTCATCCAGCCTCTTGCAGGAAACGACAACAACTACGTAGAGAAATAAAAGAGAGAAAGACAAAGAACTGGAAAAGTGGTCCGGAGGGATAAGGTTTCTAGTGTAGCCACTCGACCCTCCTGAGCGACCTCCTACAGCATTCAATGGAACTTAGGGGCGCCTTTCTTATCCCCTCCCCACCATAGGGCTATCACGCAACCTTGTCAATAACCATGGAAGGAAGTAAAGGACTAAAGAACACAGGAACTTAAGAATGGAGGAGACTGCAAGAGACCATAAGGCCGACACTACATATACAGTATAGGTAGGTCGATCTCCATTATCCCATCTGTGAAGATATCTAACCTTCTTAGAGAAAAATACAAAGAAATGAAAATTTCGAAAACGGGACGTGGAGGTCTGAGGAATGCAAATAATATAAGGGGGGAGAGGGAGAGAGAGAGAGAGAGGGAGGGGGAGGGCGAGAGAGAGAGAAGAGAGAGTGAGAGAGAGAGAGAGACAGAGAGAGAGAGAGAGAGAGAGACACGACGGGAGAATTTGACGACAACGTCGGGAGACTTTGACGACTCCCTTTGGAGACTGAAGACTACTTCGGGAGATTTTGAAGACTCCTTCGTAAATCCCGTGGAATTTCCACGGGTCCTGCTATTAGTAGCAAATAGAATAAATAGGTGAATAGATAAAAAGTGGCCTTAGCCGTATATTGTACAAAATATACGAGGGACAAATGAAAGCTGGTAGACGGAAACAAGACAGAGAATACGTGTAATGGATTCCAGGAATGGTAATGAAGAAATAGTCCCTGAAGAAAAAGAATGATAATGGTACTGATAATGACGATAAAAAGACCTGAAGTGCTAATGGATGGGATCGTTTTTTATATACATTTTCGGCTGTCGCCAGACGATTTTATTCAGCTGAGGGAAATATCCCATTAAAGTAGAAATGTTTTGCCAGATACTTTAGGCTGTACTTTCGTCAAAATTAATCTTCTGTTTGTGATTTAGTATAAGAAATTCATGAAGTTATTTATAAGTTATTTTCTTGCATCAGCCTTGAGTCCAGGCATTTTCCTCGATGCTTGTAAGTGTGGCTCGTTCCTCTGGAGTTGGATTGAGGATTTTTTTGACAAGACCGAAGGCTTCTTCGGAGAGTGATTTCCACAGTCGTTCTTTGCGCATTGCAGAAGTCACCTTCGACATGACTGAGGAGGACCAAATGACGTACTTCGAGTCTTCGTCGAGGGCTCTTCCCCAAGGACATCGAGTAGTGAGGAGTTTGAACAAGATGATCCCGCAGGACCAGATATCGGCCTGGTCTCCCATGTAACGTCTCTTGAAGACTTCGGGAGCCATATAGCCTGTAGTCCCGCATTTGCGGCTCAGGTACTGTCCTTCCACGAACTCACACGCGAGACCGAAGTCACCGATCTTTACAACGTCGGAACTCGACACAAGAAGATTTGCGGGCTTCAGGTCTCGGTGAGTGATGTGGAGTGAATGAAGGTACTTAACTCCTTCGATCAACTGTACGAAGTAGAATCGGACTTTGTTCTCGGAGAGTCCGTTGTCGCCAAGTTTGTCGTTCAAAGAACCACCACGGGCATACTCAAGGAAGATGTACAAGTATTCTTCCTTGACATCTTCGCCCAGGAAGGTGATAATGTTTGTGTGGTCCAGCTTCTTATGAATTTCGATCTCTTGTTGTTGCCAATCGATTCCAACGATCTTGATCGATTTTCTGGCACACAAAAGACCCGAAGAAGCATTTTTCAGAAGCTGGACAGAACCGAATCCACCAGTACCGAGCAAACCCATCTCTTTCCAGTTGCTCTGGGTGTCAAAAATATCAGAAACTTTAACTTTCTTATTTCCCTTTGACGTTTCCTCTTCTTCGGAATGGGAAATTTTTCGTTTCTTGGTTGTCGCTTCGATCTTTTTTGAGACTTCTTCTTCTTCAGTGAAGTCGCTGATGAAAGATCCTATTGCGACTTCGATGTCCTTCAGTGTGTAACTCGAAGTGCCCTGTTCTTCCTCCCTGATGTCGCTGAAGCCGAGCAAATCGACGAAATCGCTGGTTACCTTGTTGATTCTCATTTCCACAAAATCACAATAGAACTTTGGTGGAGGCGAGTTATAGAGCACAATGTGTCAAAAAACCTGGATATATGATAAGTTCAGACAATATTTCTTCATCGCTCTTGGAATAAACAAATAAAGAATAAATAAAGAAATAAACAAGCAAATAAACAAATAAATGAGTAGAGGTACAAATGAATAAGTGAATGAATAATTAAATAAACAAACAAATGAATAAATCATTGAACATATAAACAAATAAATGAATAATTCAATAAAGAAACAAATACAGGGAAATGAATAATCAATAAATGAGTAAAGAAACTGATAAGTGAATGAATAGGTAGATAAGTCAACAATAAAATAATTATTTTTACGATAACAGACTTTAGTTACCTATGAATAATTATAGAACAAATATAGACATGCTATCTGTAATGTCATTGGTTAATCCGGCTGAACTCAAACATATGAAGAAAAATCATGCTTCTTATACGTTTCTTAAGAATATGTATATATATATATATATATATATATATATATATATATATGTATATGTATATCCCTACATATATATATATATATATATGTATATATATATATATGTATATAATATATATATATAATACACATATACATACATATATATATATATATTTATACATACATATATATATATATATATATATATATATATATATATATATATATATATATTGTGTGTGTGTGTGTGTGTGTGTGTGTGTGTGTGTGTGTGTGTGTGTGTGTGTGTGTGTGTGTGTGTGTGTGTGTGTGTGTGTGTGTGTGTGTGTGTGTGTGTGTGTGTGTGTGTGTGTGTGTGTATTTACCTTTACCTAGTTGTATTTACCTAGTTGTATTTTGCGGGAAGGGGAGCTATGCTCGTGATGTCCCGCCTTTGTATCTTGCAGTGTCTAGTTTGTTTTTAAACTCATGAATGGTTTTTGCGCATACTATTCCATTGTCCAGTTTGTTCCAAGTGTCCAAAACTCTATGAGGAAAACTGTTTTTCTTCAGTTCTCTTCTATAGCTATGTTTTTTTATTTTCTTTCCATGTCCTCTTGTGTTTCTTTTGTCCCAGTTAAGTAAGCTCTCACTATCGAGTACCTCTGTGCCTTTCATGATTCTGTAGATGGTCAATAGGTCACCTCTCTCTCTTCTTTGCTCCAGTGTCGGTAACTCCAGTTTAGCCAATCTCTCTTCGTATGATAGGTTTGCAAGTGCAGGTGCCATTTTTGTAGCTGCTCTTTGGATTCTTTCTATTTTCTTTATATTCTTTTTGGTACTGGGGGACCACAATGTCGCTGCATACTCTAATCTAGGCCTTATCAATGTAACCAATATTTTTTTCATCATGTCTTCGTCCAAGTATGTAAACGCCACTTTTATTGATCTTAGCAAGTTGTAAGTCTCCCCGACAATTTTGTTAATCTGTATATCATAGGACAAGTCGTTCGTGATAATTACTCCCAAATCTTTTTCGGATCCTACTTTCTTTACTTCTTTGGTTCCAATTGTATATTTTCCTGATATTCTGTTTTTGCTTTTTCCAAACTCCATTATGCTACACTTCTTAGTATTAAAGTCCACTTCCCATTTCTGACTCCAGTTCCATACCCTATTTAGGTCTTCTTGCAGTGCTTCACAGTCCTCATCAGTTTCTATTTTCCTTAGCAGTTTGGCGTCATCGGCAAAGAAGCTCATGTAGCAGTTCACGTCCTCATCCATGTCATTCATATAGATAGCAAACATTATTGGTGCCAGCACAGATCCTTGCGGTACTCCACTGATCACCTCTTTCCAGTCTGAATATTTTTCTCTGAGCACTACTCTCATCTTTCTACCAGTCAGAAAGTCCTCTATCCATTTTAGTAGGTTTCCCTGTATTCCTCCTATGTGTTCCAGTTTTTTTAGTAGTTTTCTGTGTGGTACTTTGTCAAAGGCTTTTTGCAAGTCTAGGAATGCACAATCAGCCCATCCATTTCTTTCTTGCACTATGTCTATTAGTCTTGAGTAAAAGCATATTAAGTTTGTGGAGCATGATCTTCCTTGTCTGAATCCGAATTGTCTTGGGTTTAATATGTCATTGTCTTCCAGATGTTTTACCCATCTATTCTTGATTATTTTCTCACAAATTTTGGCTATGGTGCTTGTTAGTGATACTGGCCTATAGTTGGTGGGTTCTTCTTTGTTTCCTCCTTTGTGTATTGGTACAATGTTAGCGTTTTTCCAGTCCTCGGGTATCTTTCCTTCTTTGAGTGAGCTGTTTATTAAGATGTGTATTTTGTCTGTTAGTTCTTCTTTGCACTCCTTTAGAATCCAATTTGCAATACCGTCCGGGCCATGTGATTTTCTGACATCCAGCCTTGATAAATGTTCTGATATTTCCTTTAGTGATGCTGTAAACTCATTCATGAGGGGAGATTTCTTGTTTTTGTCTATGTCACAATTTGGTATTTTCTCTCTGGTGAAAACAGATTTAAAGTGATTGTTCATGACTTCGGCCATCTCTAAATCTTCTGTGTATTCTATGTTTCCTTGGCATAGTTTCACCAATTCCTGTTTGTTTTTAAGTTTACCATTCACATACCGATAGAATAGTTTGGGTTGCTCTTTGCATTTGTCTATAATATCCTTCTCATGGTTCCTTTTCTCCTCTCTTCTCACATTAACATACTCATTTCTATAGTTAACATAAATTTGCCATTTGCTTTGTTTTTTGTCTTTTCTCCACTTTTTCCAAGCTTTGTCCCTTCTGTCTTTTGCCTCACTGCATCTTTTGTTGAACCAACATTTAATGTACTCTCTCTCTCGCTTTTGTCTTGGTACATGCCTGTTTACCCCTTCATTGTAGTTTTCCATCAATATATTCCATTTCTCTTCCACTGCTGTTTCTTCCCTGTAAAATATTTCCCAGTTTGCATTCCGGAAGAATGTCTTTAGTTTTGTAAGGTCTGTTTTGTTGTACCTCAGTCTTCCTTTCCTATGCTTTTCGTTCCTCTCTATGTCTATTTCTTCCTTTAGTATAGTTTCGATGAGTACATGGTCACTCTTTCCAATTGGTGTCTCATACTGGACTTTATGCACTATTTCAGGCTCTGTTGTAAATATTAGATCTAGTTTCGATGGCTCTTCATTATTTCTGTACCTTGTGTTTTCACGGACCCATTGGGTCATTGTGTACTCCATGGTCATATCTAGCAGTACATTGCCCCACGAGTCATCTCCTCCTTGCACTGTCATGCTGTCCCAACAAATTTCTTTGCAATTGAAGTCCCCCATAACTACCAGATTACCCTTACCCATTAGTATCTCATTGAGTGATTTTCTTGTGTCATCTAGCATTTTTTTATGTTCGATTTCTTTCCAAGCGCTTGTTTTTGGAGGCACATAAGTCACCACAAACTTTCTACTTTTCATATTCTTGCCTTCGACTTTTATCATGATCAATTCAGCATTACCTTTGCCCTCTGCAATTTTTGTCACCTTTAGGTCTTTCTTGGCCAAGAACATGATTCACCCTCCCTGTTTCTTGTCCCTGTTTTTTATCCAGTAGTTGTATAAACCTTGTCCGATAACAGTGGATGGTATTTCACCTCTTAGTTTGGTCTCTACAATTCCCATTATGTCTGGTTTTGCTTCTAACAGATAATCATTGAGTTCGTTCAGTCCCGAAATTAGTCCGTCAATGTTGGTATAGGCCACTTTTAATTTTCTTCCTTCTCCCTGGTTTCTTCTTCCCTTGTTTTGTTCGTTTTGAAGCGCCATTGTCTTAATCTCAAGTCTATTACTCTCCACTGGAATTCTTTGCATTCTGTCTCCATTCTCAACAAGTTTTTTTCCTTTGCTTCTTCTCTTAGTGCCCTTTCTTTTTCTAATTCCTCAGTACTCATTTCTCTTTTTATCCATATCTTATTGTATTTTTCACTCTTTGCCAAGTTACCTACTTTTTCAAATATGTCTTCTACTACCACTTGTGACCTTAGTTTTATCTTTAGAGGTCGATTCCTATCCTTAGTATAGCGACCAATTCTGTAAGTCTCTTCTAAGTCTGTGCCTGAATCACTGTCTCCCCCCTGAATTTCATTAAGGATTTCTACTGCTGTCTCTTTTTCTTCTTTTTCTCTCATGTACCTCGCCAATCCTTGTTTTTCTTTAAGCCCATAAACCACAATACATTTCTTCCTATCTACTGTGTCCCTGACCCAATTTGCTTTTTCGTTAATCACTTGAATGATTGTGTCTTTTGCATTATCTTGCATTTGCTGCTTGACTATTTCTTTGAAAGCAATTTCTTTATTTTCAATATTTTCTTTCCACTTCTTAATTTCCTGGATACTGTCCCCACCTAAGTTTTCTTCGATCTTTTGTGTCAATTCTTGTAATTTGTTGTTCACTTCCTGCTTTAGATTTTCGCTATTGTTATTATCATTAGTTTTCTTCTTTTCATTATCATTCTTCAGTTCATTTATGTCTCTTTTCATTTCTTTAATTTCGTTTGTAAGATCCAAGTTAGCTTTTCTCAGGTCAGAAATTTCATGGTTAGTCTTAGATAAACAATCAATTAAACCAATGACCTCTTTTCTTAAGTCCATGATTTCATTTTCCCACCGAGTCCTATTTTTGCTCATCTCTCTCTCTATCTCTAATAATCTACTTAAGTTCTTTCTTTCGTACTTACCAAACCCTAAGAAATCATTGTCATAACACGTGCTTTGTTGATTGTTTACATCGCGGTTCAGTGGATTGCCGCCAGATGGCTCTGATTCGCAACTGGCTTTCGAGTCGTTTTCATTCATTTTTGCTAATTTCGAGTTAACACAATTAACTAGCACTGCATAGATACCATTTCGGGCACTCACGTTCACTCCCCACCCCTACAGTACAAACCAGGTTTTCCTTTTTCGTCGTAAATCCTCTTCTTCTTGGTCGCGCGACGACAGCGACGACGGTCGGTGTTGCTTCGATGAGCGTGTGTGTGTGTGTGTGTGTGTGTGTGTGTGTGTGTGTGTGTGTGTGTGTGTGTGTGTGTGTGTGTGTGTGTGTGTGTGTGTGTGTGTGTGTGTGTGTGTTGTGTGTTGTTGTGTGTGTGTGTGTGTGTGTTTGTGTGTGTGTGTGTGTGTGTGTGTGTGTGTGTGTGTGTGTGTGTGTGTGTGTGTGTGTGTGTGTGTGTGTGTGTGTGTGTGTGTGTGTGTGTGTGTGTGTGTGTCTGTATGTGTGTGTGTTTGCGTGTTTGTGTGTATTCTATTCTATCTATATACCTAGAGCTCTTTCCCCATTTGTAAGGCAAGCAGCCCGAGGCACGTACCTATTCCCGCCCATTCCACTCCCCTCCACCACCCTTTCCTCACTCCCATCTCAGCTCCTCATGGATGACGGGTCATCCCTGCATCCGTTAACTCCCCTAAATCAAACACAATGCAGCAAAGACAGAGTACGTCCACAGCAAGGCCGCTTCACTTAATCGGCGAACCCACCACCTCTCCGTGCCCTCATGCACAAAAAGAGAAGACGGGGAGAAATCCCTTTCGGCTAAGTCAAAATATCTTTCGCACAAGAGTACCCCCTACCCTCCATCCCCCCATCCCTTCCTTCATTGCATAACAGTATCATCCATACATAGTCATTCTCCACTCACTACTATCTCCTGTCTTCTCCCTTCCCTGCTCAACAGCTATTTGTATATATATACAGTATATATATATATATATATATATATATATATATATATATATATATAAATATATACATATATATTCTGTTAAAAACGACAGCAAATTCATTAGAAATTAATTTCTTTCTTAAGCTTCCTAGCTTTCGGAAAGTAGATTTCTGGGGAAATGAGAGGGGAAGAAGCAAATTTCCAATTGACATTGGTAACTATTATTAACACAGAAGTCTATGTTATATACAAAATAAATGAAAATAAACAAAACACAGTATAATAAACCCAAAACGTTTCGCAGATCGTTCTGCATCTTCAGTTGGAATGAAGGGAAGTGTGACCAAGATGAGTATAAATATGTATAAAGGCAAAACTTGGAGAGGTCACTTAATGACTCCTCTGTTTGGCTGGCGTTATTTGGTTGGTTCCTAAGCCTAGCCGATCGCCTAAGGCATGACTTTTTATCCTCTGCGGGGATATTTTGGACCTTTATAGGTGTTCTCTGATCTGGTGGTTGTATTTTGGTGAACAAATGTTTCCTACGTGTAGGTTTCATGCTTGGGAGGAGAGAGAAATCATTTGTTTGTACATTAATAATTGGTTGTGAATCTTTTATGATTACAGCCTCCAAAATGGTCAAACGTTGGAGGTCCTTCTCCTCTGCGACGATTTCTGTGTTGTGTACCATGGTTTCCCTGTCGAGATGGCGTCTGTGGTGGGTCCAAAGGTGTTGTTTCGGTCCTCATTGCTGTAGGTGAAGGGTGATTCTTCTGGACAGGGTGGTTGTTGTCCTTCCCACGTAGGTAGATAGGGGCGTACAGTCCTCCTCTGGGCAGGTGAATTTATACACTACGTGGGATTGACGTATACCATGAGGTTTTGGGGCGGTGTGATTTCTTAGGATTAGGGAAGATGTTTTCTTGTTCCTGTAATAAATGGTGAGTGATAATTTGTCACGTTCTTTCGTGGGGGTCACATTTCTTTTAATGATGTCTTTTAATATTTTCTCATCCTCTTTATATCTATTGGACATCTGGGACTTATAGAATATGCGGTGTGTAGTTCCTTCATGTTCTGTGGTAGTGTGATGAGGTTCTTGGTACCAGGTGTCAATAACTCTTCTGAGTGTAGATTATACTTCGTTGTTGGAGCAATTCCTTTACTAACTTTCCTGGAGTACATACATTGAAGGTACCTTTAATTGAAACAAATAAAAAAGATTATTATATTGAATAAGCAAGAAATAGGTATATAGATAAACAATAAATTAATTGATGAATAAGAAAAATTGAAAAATTAACAATCAAATATATTTATACGAATAAGTAAGTAAATAGATAAATAAATTAATAAACCACCAAATAATAGATAAACAGATAAATAAATAAATCGATCAATTACTTATTATATAGATAAATGAATAATAACAAATGGATAATTAAACAACAATAAATAGAAAAAATTTAACCTCCGTGGCGCAATTGGATAGCGCCTTCGGTTCTTGACCAAAAGATTGGTGGTTCGAGTCCACACTGCAAGCAAATTTAGATTAAATGTAACAGTTATATTCCGATGCCCAGCAATAAGTGCCAAGTTTCGCTGAGAAATGGCGTCGTTGTATCAGAGGGCAAAGATAAACGATTTCCAGTCAGGTGTAGCCATCAAAGGAGGTCCGACGCAGAATTTTTTTCGATTCGTGCATTGTCATTTTAACTTGGACTTATAACATTGTTGCATGTTTCAATATGGCGACGTTTTATAAAATGGAACATATATTCACACCTGTCAAGTAGTCTCCAAGACCCTGTTAACACTAGATGGTACTGCCGTGCAATGATATTAAGTGAGATGAGGTATATTACTCCTTACCATAGACGAATTACTCTGACTTCTACAACAGAAACAACAAAACAAGATGAGCTCAATCTTGGCATCATAGTTCAGCTAGAATATTTCCTCAGAATTAATCTATTTTCCTTCCTTGAAATATCAAAATCAAGCTGGGTAAAGACAAGTTCTCATTTAGCTTGCCTTATATTAAAACAAATATACATTATATAATCAATAAGATATTTTTCAATGAAGAATTAAAATCTATTAATTTCTTGGTGATCGATAGTATTCATAGCTTGAATAAGAATGAGTGTAAGCAACGACGACATGACGTCATGAACTTATGTATTTCATAAAAATGTGTGACGTCACGTCGTTAATATTCAATCATTATGTCATTATTATGCCTTATATCAATATCATATGTTACTTATAAAAAGATCAAAACTCATACATATATTTCTATTCTTGGCTGATGTGTATTATCAAACTCTCATGTACATTTTGAGAATATGCGTGTTCTACACACACACACACACACGCACGCACACACACACACACACACACACACACACACACACACACACACACACACACACACACACACACACACACACACACACACACACACACACACACACACGCACGCACACACACACACACACACACACACACACACACACACACACACACACACACACACACACACACACACACACACACACACACACACACACACATACACACAGACACACCAGAAACAGACACACCAGAAAACAAAATATTAATTTTGCTATCGGTGGCTCTTTGATAGAGGTAACCTGGCGATAGTGTATATTCACGCGCACTTTCTGCTCTTCTATGACTTCTAAATCGTTACCTTTGATGCTAATGTACAGGAAAAACTTTACTGGAGCCAGCGAGAAGCCCCGTGATACCCCACTCGCCCCCTCTTTGTTGTGAAGATGTTCTGTCATTCTACAATTGATCTTCACCAGATATGGCATGAGCTGTCGTACATCCATTTCGCGCGGCTGAGCTAATGCCAGTACTACTAATACTTCCACTACTGATACTATTTCTACCCAAAACATGTATGTACGAATCCGAAAAAGAAGTCCAATTCAAGTGGCAATACAGGGAATAGAGAAATCCTCCGTCGGAATTCCTTGAATAGTTAAACCTAACTGCAAATCTTTTATCCCTCGTCGTCTGAAATAACGACGCCATTTTTCAGAGAATCTTTGACGCTTAGTGCTGGGTATCGCTTTAGCCCACAAACAACAGTTATTGCCTCTCATTGCAAACTCGCACCCCAGGTGGCCTTGAACCCGCAATCTTTTGGTCAAGAACCGAAGGCCCTAACGGATTGCGTCACAGAGGCGACGACGGTCGAGGGGACTTTAGTCGGAGAAGTATCCCGAGGGTCAAGAATGACTCCACGACACGCGTCTCTTCTCTGCGGTTGCGAAGTCCCGCAACAAATAACACACATATATACACACACACACACACACACACACAACATGTTTTTGTGCACAGAGACACACACACACAGACCCACATACAAGAGACAAAAAGAAAACAAAAATCCCGAGGTCTTATAGCGATGGACCTGGAGAGAGCTCGATGCGACAGGCGTGTCAATATTAAGGACAATTCCAGCCATTCACTTTTAATAATTACTATTTTATTTCAATTTGGTATTGTAATTATACTTATCTATTAGTGATTTTCACAAATTTCTGAACAGCCATTGAAACTGGAGTAATAGTAATTGTATCTTCATCATACATTGGGATCCACGGAATGGCATCAGGTTCCTCAGATTTGTTGTTTAAATAGACCAATTAGCTCTCTTACTTTCGGAGCAGAGTGGCGCGGTTGGAAGCGCATTGGGCCCACAACCCGAAGTTCCGTGGATCGAAACCACGCTCTGCTATCCACATTTTCATTTTTCAATTGGCATTCACAGTAGGGTGGCGCAGTGGTAGCGTGTTAGGCTCATGACCCAGAGGTCCGTGGATCGAAACCACGAGTAACAGTTTCATTTCACATTCTTTAAACCCACTAGGCTCGTAGATATATTTTTACTATTACAAATAGTAAAACTGAAGTTAATGTATGCATTTTGTTTCTATTTGATGTATGTATTCTTAAACATCTCACAAAACTACCTTGAAAGGAAGAATGACTTATTTCTTAAGAATCTTTTCAACGACACCTAAACTACGGCATTAATATTTTCAATTATAAACATGCAAAACAACCCATAGGGTAAATGTAGTATGATTTTTTTTGGTCAGTGTCACCATTAATATCTGACTTACAGGCTTAGTAACATTTTTAAAATGAACATCATGTATATGTTACCTATGAAGACTTAATAGTAAACGAGTTGTTTGTGAAAGATTCGTCTTTCTTCATCCAGAAATAATTAAAAGTTTTTATTTTGGTCACTGAAAGCATTTTGTTTGATCCGGAGTGAATGAAAAATGAATTTACTATAAACAAGTCTCTATCTGATTGGGAAAAAGTTGAAACTCTTACCACGAGTCAATAGACAAAGGGCCTGGTTTAGATAACTTACGAATACCTATTTGCACTTCAGGTTAAGTAGAAGATCTGATGATAATGCTTGTTATTTCCTGAGTCTAGCAGAGAAGTCGTCGATCAAAGATAGACCACACATATTTTTAAAAATGTACATGAGAAATTGATAATGCACATCAGTCAAGATTAGAAAGATATATGTTTGAATTGGGATTCTTATAAGTAAGCATATAAGGCAAGATCGATATAATGTATAATAATGACATAATGATTGAATGCTAAGGACGTGACGTCACACAGTTTTATGAAATACAAAAGCTCGTGACGTCATGTCGTCGTTGCTTAGACCCGGTCACTTTAAAGCATCACCATAAAATTAATCAATTTCAAATTATCATTGAACAATGTCTTATTTTCTATATAATGTGTGTTTGTTTTAATGTAAGGCAAGCTAAATGAGAGTTTCTCTTTACCGAGTTTGATTTTGATAGTTCAATTTAATTATAGTTATATTTTTTGTAAGTGTACCATGAAGGAGAAAAGATTAATTCTGAGGAACTATTCTACCTAAACTATGATGCCAAGATTGACCTCTTATTCTTTTTCTTTTTTTTTCTGTTGTAGAATCCATCACAATCTTTCGTCTATGGTAAGGAGTAATATACCTCATCTCACTTGATATCATTGCGGGGCACTACCATATAGTCTGAACAGGGTATTGGAGACTACTTGGTATGTGTGAATGTTTGTTTGATTCTATATAACGTCGCCATATCAAAACATGTGTGTACTAGTCTGGTAAGGAAGTCCAGATTAGACTGACAATACACAAGTCGAAGAAATTCTGCGTCGGACCTCCTTTGATGGCTACAACTGACTGGAAATCGTTTATCTTTGCTCTACAACAAAAACAATAGAAGAATAAGAGCTCAATTTTGGCATCATAGTTTAGGTAGAATAGTTCTTCAGAGTAAGTGTGTCTGTGTGTGTGTGTGTGTGTGTGTATTTGTGTGTGTGTATGTATTCACCTCGGATCTGCTGCAGCCTCTGTTCGAGACAGCCAGACACCACCCTACGGCAGTGAGCTCAGAGCTCATTATTTGCCGATCTCTGGGTAGGTCTGAGACCACTCACACACCACACACCGGGACAGCAAGGTCACAACTCCTTGACTAACATCCCGTACCTACTCACTGCTAGGTGAACAGGGGCTACACGTGATAGGAGACAAACCCAACTTATCTCCGCCCGGCCGGGGAATCGAACCCCGGTTCTCCGGCTTGTGAGGCCAGTGCCTTACCAATCCGCCACCGAGCCGTGTACATATGTGTGTGTGTGTGTGTGTGTGTTTGTGTGCGTGCGCGCGTGTGTGAGCTCTTGTGTGTGTGTGTTATTTGCTATAGAACTTTGTGACCCCACAGACAACATGCGTCCCGAGGAGTCTTTCTTGGCCACTGGGGTACTTCTACTAAAGTCACGTTGACCTTTGTTGCCTCCGTGGCGCAATCGGTTAGCGACCTCGACTCTTGATCGAAGGATTGGGGGTTCGAGCCTATCTTGGAAGAGAATTTACAATGCAAGGTACCAGTTAAGATCCTAGTGCTAACTCGGTGCCCAGCAATATGTGACAAATATCGTTGTATCAGAGGGCAAAGACTGACGATTTTAAGTCAGGTGTAGCCATCAAAGGAGGTCCGACGCAGAATTACTTCGAGCAGTCTAACTTGGACTTCCTTACCACATTACTAAACACATGTTTCGATATGGAGACGTTATATAGAATTAAACAAATATTCACACATATCAAGTAGTCTCCAAGACCCTGTTTAGACTAGATAGTAGTGCCCCGCAATAATGTCCTTACCATAGACAGATGACTGTGATGGATTACTTTGACTTCTACAACAAAAACAATAAAAGAAGAAAAACTAAATCTTGGCATCATACTACAGATAGAATAGTTCTTTAGAATAAATTTATTCTCCTTTATGGTACTCTTTCGAAATATAGTACTATGATTAAATTGAATTATCAAAACCAAGATCGGTAAAAGAAGTTCTCATTTAGTATGCCTTACATTAAAACAAGTACACATTATATAGAAAATGAAATAATGTTCAATGAAAATTGATTTATTAAATTCATGGTGATCTGTAGAATTACATAGCTTGAACGTGACCGGGTGTAACCAACGACGACATGACGTCACGAGCTTCTGTATTTCATAAAAATGTTTGACGCCACGTCCTTGGTATTTAATCATTATGTCATTATTATTTCTTATATGCTTACTTATAAAAAATCCCAACTCATACATATACATATATACTGGTATGTATATATGTATCTATTCTTGTCTGATATGTATTATCAAATTCTCATGAACATTTTGAGAATATGCATGGTCTACCTTTGATCGACGACTTCTCTGCTAAAACCAAGAAAGAACACGTCTTATCATCAGATCTTCTACTTAACCTGAAGTGCAAATAGGTACTCGCAAGCTATCTAAACCAGCCTCTTTGTCTATTGACTCACGGTAAGGGCTTCAAGTTATTCTCAATCAGATAGAAACTTATTTATAGTCAATTTATTTTTCATTCACTCCGGATCAAACAAAATGCTTTCAGTGACCAAAGTAAAGAATGCAT
>NW_027467513.1:157500-162500 GCF_046742065.1 Oratosquilla oratoria
AAGTAGAGTGATAGTAATTGTATCGTTCACTGGTATGCACTGAATGGGATCAGGTCCCGCAGAGCTGTTAGTTTAAATAGAAGAATTAGCTCTATTTCCTTCATGGCAGCGTGGCGCAGTGGAAGCGCGTTGGGCCCAAAACCCGAAGGTCCGTGGATCAAAACCACGCACTGCCAATCCCATTTTCATTCTTGATCTTGTATTGACAGCAGGGTGGCGCAGTGGTAGCGTGTTGGTCTCATAACACAAAAGTCCAGGGATCGAAACCAGGCTGTACTAATGACATTTTCATTTTACATTCTTTAAATTGACTAGAGTCGAGGAGCTCTTTACATTGTTGCAGGTAGTAAAAATGAGGGTAATGTAGTTATTTTGTTTCTATTCAGATGGTTATCTTCGATATTTTGCACAACTACTTTGAAATGGAGATTTGTTTATTGTTATGAATTTGTTAATAGAATAATCCGTGTGATGAATATAGTATTATTGCTTTTCCTCAGGATAACTAATAATACTTCACTTATAGACTTAGTAAAATTAGTAAGATGAACATGAAGTATGTGTTATTTATGAATACTTAGTAGTTAACGAGCTGTTTGCGAAAGATTCGTCCCTCGTGATAATGATTTAGATCTACTTTGATCACTGAAAAAAAAAATTTGGTGAGGAAGATACAAAAGATTATTTTACTGAAAATAAGTCTCCATCTGATTGAGGATAACTTAGAGCTCTTACCTAGAGTCATTAGACGATAAATCTTGATAAGATAGCTTGTGAGTGCCTATTTCCACTTCAGGTTAAGTAGAAGACTTGAAAATAAGCTATCGATAATCGTGTTCTTTTATGATATACTATCGGCCTATTTTCTCCGTCTTCGCTAGTTCTCGAAACAGGGTTTTGAGACTTTACTATATAGATTGCTGGGGCTTTCAAGATTTAGCCTACGACTGGATTACTTACAAGAAATGGGGCGACGATTATGAGACAAATAATCAAAATTTCGGGAGAGATCAACTGATGAGTTGTTTCTTTTCTTGAGTCTATCTGAGAAGTCGGCGATCAAAAGTAGACCACGCATATCTTCAAAATATACAATAGAGTTTGATAATGCACACCAGAAAATTATAAATATATTTATATGAAATGGGATTTTTTATAAGAGAGCATAGAAGATAACATCAATAAAATGGATAATAGTCTTATAATTATTGAATATTAAGGACGTGACGTCACATATTTTTATGAAATTGAAAGGCTCGTGACGTCAAGTCGTCGTTGATTACGCCCGGTCATCTTGAAGCTATGTAACCTTATGCATCACCATGAAATGAATTTAATTAATTCTTTATTTAACAATATTCTATTTTTCATGTAATGTGTATTTTTTCATGTATGGCAGACTACTTGAGGACTTCTTTTTACCAAACTTGATTCTATTATTTCAATTTAATCACATATACATTGACCGTAAGTACCCTAAAGGACAATAGATTAATTCTGAAAAGCTATTCTACCTTGATTGTAATGCCAAGATTGATCTCTTCTTCTTCTATTCACCTTGTTTTGGAAATCGAAATATGCCATCACAATCTTCAGTCATTATCAAATAGTAATATACCTCATCTCACATCATATTATTGCGGGGCACTGCCATCTAGTCTAATTAGTGTCTAATTGATAGAGTACTTGATAGGCATGAATATTTGTTTATTACTATGTAACGTTGCCATACTTCAGTAGGTATATACACAAAAGAGATCAGGTAGAATCAGGATTTAGGTATGTTTGAAACATTTTTTAATCAAATATTAAAGCAAAAGAGCTAATAGCAAAACCTCAAGATTTAAAATTTTGCAAAAGTGCAAAAATCAAATATTAGTACTCATATAATTAGCTATTTTCTCGAGTGAGGTAGGAGCAAATTTGTGATTAAAAATAAAAAAAGATTTATATTGGCATGAATTTACTTACATATACATTAATAAACACGTATATGTGTTCTTGGTAGGCACTATCAGATTCTCACAAGTATAAGAATATTAGTGATAGTATACGGACTAGAAATATGAACATATTAGTTCCACAAGATATAGTATAATATCCTGGAGAATTAACTAGAAATTTATTCAGGTTTAGGAATGAAACAGCAAATTCTGGTTTGCCAACATAGTGGTTAATGAATGTAATTGGCTTAATAATGATATGGTGAGCTCTGAAACAATTGTCTTAAAAAATATTGACTAATTTGATGGTGTTAATTGGCGTGGAATGAATTTGTATAAGCTAAATGCTATCCTACATTCTTATGTTCTTGTATTCTTACTACTAATACTACTTCAATTACTACTACTACTACTTCTGCTACCACTATTACTACTACTACTACTACTACTACTACTACTACTACTACTACTACCACCACAACCTGCTAATACTAAAAGCCATATGAACGATGGAATATATCTTATGGCCGTTGTTTTGATGAGTAGAGTGGTGACCCCTTGGGGATACAGCGGTTGTGGTTACTTTACATGTTTAAGGTGAGAGGAGCTTGTTACAGAGCTGTATATGTGTGTCATTGTATAGTACATGTTTTATTGCGTGACACTTGCAAATGGAGCATACCGTGCGTTATCGAGAACTTATATTACCGTGTATGCTCTAATATCAAGAGGGAGTTAGGAACCGATCCAACAAAAATGGAATGATTTAAGGGAGGAATATCTTCATCAGGAATTAGTAAATGGTGTGTTATCACAACCCTCGTGTGCACTCCAGACCTCTGCATGTGGGCTCGAATTCCAAACCTTTGCATTTGCCATCCGAACGAGTAAACTGATGGCGCCACTGGACCCGTGGAGGATGCTGAGGACCTGACTCCTTGACGGCCTAGAGTACCTTCACACGCACGCCACGTCCCTCTTCGTAAAATGCCCCCACACACACACACACACACCACACACACACACACACACACACACACACACACACACACACACACACACACACACACACACACACACACACACACACACACACACACACACGCACGCACACACACACACACACACACACACACACACACACACACACACACACACACACACACACACACACACACACACACACACACACACACACACACACACACACACACACACACACACACACACACACACACACACACACACACACACACACACACACACACACACACACACACACACACACACACACACACACACACACACACACACACACACACGTGACGGTAGGATCTTCGCCTTCTACGAAGCAAGCCGCTCTGGCGAGGGTTCGAATCCCAGTAGGAGAGTTTATTTCCAAATGCCAAAATGACACAAACACTTGTCGGAAGACTAGCCTGCATAAAGGATTTGATGAAATACAGTACATTCCACGTTCCACCCGAGCGTCCTCGGCAGAATGTTTAGGCTGTGAACTAATTCGTTTTTTTTTTTTTTTTTTTTTTTTTTTTTTTTTTTTTTTTTTTTTTTTTTTTTTTTTTTTTTTTTTTTTTTTTTTTTTTTTTTTTTTTTTTTTTTTTAGGATCGTGGTGGCATGACGGTACGATCTTCGCCTTCTACGAAGCAAGCCGCTCTGGCGAGGGTTGGAATCCCAGTAGGAGAATTTGTTTCCACATATATATATATATATTTACATATATATCTATACACATACACACACACACACACACACACACACACACACACACACACACACACACACACACACACACACACACACACACACACACACACACACACACACACACACACACACACACACACACACACACACACACACACACACACACACACACACACACACACACACACACACACACACACACACACACACACACATACACACACACACACACACACACAAACAAACACACTCACATATACATATATATACATATATATATATATATATATATATGTATATATATATAAATGTATATGTATATATATATATATATATATATATATATATATATACTAATAAGAACACGGGTACGTGTGTTCACTTATGCAAAGTAGACCACTTGGAAAAAAGAAACTAATGAAGCAGAGTGCTTTCGTATATTACATAGTAATAGAAATGCATAGATAATATATACATGAAAAAAGGAACAAGGACAGTTTGAATAAGGGTAGTGGACAATTATCCCCTGGAAGGCGGAAGGTCAATGTCAATACACTAATGATGGTGGGGTGACATCAGATCACAGTCACCAGGGTCAATGCGTCCACTAATGATGGTAGGGCGACATTAGGTCATAGTCGCTGGGTTACATTTTACCTGATATTATTTTACTTATTTCTTGACAGATAAAATTATCAAGTTTATATAAGCTCTTGTGTAGATATGTATTTTGATCACTGGTAGTATGAATCAAACTACACTTTATTAAGTTTCTTGCTATTATGTCATCCACGTACCTTAACCAAGTGGTACCTCTTCCCACTTGGTTAAGGTACGTGGATGACATAATCGTGGTGATGCCAAAAGGAACTAATATAGAAAATAAGTTGAAAAGACTCAACGCTGTGAATAAAGACATTCAATTCACAGTTGAACTAGAAAAAGAGTGTAAATTACCATTTTTAGACACGTTGATACACAGAGGTTCTCAACAGGTAAGTTTCTCGGTGTACAGGAAACCCACCAATAGGGACGACTTTGTCCACTATTTTTCAGCACACAGCAGACGTGTTAAAATGGGTGTTCTAATAGGTTTCTTTCTCAGAGCTTTTCGTATCTGCAGTGAAGAACTCCTAGAGGATGAACTTACTTACGTCAAGAATACCTTTAGGAAGCTTAAATACCCCGGAGGTTTGATCACCAGGACAATGAGGAAAGCCAAGAAGATCTACGATGGCTCAAACGTCCGGACCCCGGGAAAGGATAAGTCTCATTTTATTTCTGTCCCTAATTCTATAAACACCATAGCGCGTTGTTTAGCGTACACATTT
>NW_027467513.1:172500-177500 GCF_046742065.1 Oratosquilla oratoria
TCTAACTAACGCTAAATAAAGTTTGATTGTTACCCCTGCACTTCTATTCGTAACCATCCTAGCAATGAAACCTAGAAATCTGTTAGCTTTATTCCTGGCGCTAATGCACTATTTCCTGGATTTAAGGTCAGAATTCACTAGACCTCCCAAGTCTCACTCTCACTCGATTTTCTCTAAAAGCGTTTTATCTAAGCTGTATCTATTTTCGCGGTTGTGCAGCCCTACGTTTAACATGGTGTAATTTGAGATATCGAAGTTCATTTACTATTTCACCAATCATGTGAACACTTTGTTTAGATCACCCTGAATAATATCGGCGCCGTCTCCTGACCTAATTAGGCGTCCTATTCTAGTGTCCTCTGCAAACTTACTAACATCACTATTAATTACATTGTTCAAGTCGTTTATGTACATAACACAACGTAACATTTTTTTTTTCAAAAGTTTTGTTTATTGTATTTTTTTTAGAGTTTATTAATCCATTTTTCCTGCTGATTTCAAATATGCAATTATTTTTTTCTGTATCATCGACCGTTATAGAAATACATATAATTTCAATGTTACCATGTATATTTTGGAATTATTATGTGGTCTGCTACTAAATGTTTATCTAATTTTCTCTTTCAGATCAATGACTGAACTATTTACCTGTTAAGATGGCTACTAGAGGATGTGAAAATTCTCCTGATACATTTTGCTATGTGTGTGGTTATTATATTGGGAAAAAACAAGTACTACATAAGATCGTGAGAGGTGCTAAAGTGTGGATAGCGTACAGACTCTATTTCGGAATGCCCATGGGTGACCAGGACAAGCCATGGGCACCTCATGTGATATGTGGAAGCTGCCGATCTACTCTAGAAGGATGGCTGAGAGGTACAGGAAGGGCAATGCCTTTTGCCATTCCTAGAATATGGAGAGAGCCGAAGAACCATCACGACGACTGCTACTTTTGTATGATTGATGTGACGAAGTACAGGAAAGTAAAAGGAAGACAAGCTCTGCAGTATCCAGACATACCATCATCTAGAGCACCTGTCCCACATGATGATAGCTTACCAGTACCACAACCACCAGAAAATGCAAGTTTATTTTTATCATACTCTCTTTACTTTTAATTAACTTCAATATTAAGTACTTAATATACATTCACTTTCCTAAAGATATATGGAATACTAATGCTATTCGTCTTTGTTGAAGTTGCTATATTTAGTTATTTCTTTCTTTCCAGATGGAAGATGCAATGGAAATTTCATCTGAAGGGTCAGCAGGTAGCAGCAGCCATGAAATGGGAGACGAAGATTTCGCACCAAGAACGACTTCGGAGCCTCACTTTCCAAGTCAGAGTGAGCTAGATGACTTAATCAGAGACTTAGGTCTTACTAAGTCAGGAGCTGAGCTTCTTACATCAAGGATGAAAGAATGGAATCTACTAGGAGAAGACTGCAGGACATCTGTGTACCGGAAACATGAAGAATTTAAAATTTACTATGACTTTAGTGATGATATGTGTTATTGTAAGGATGTTACTGGTTTGTTTACAGCCCTTGGACTCGAACATGATCCTGCAGAATGGCGACTGTTCATAGATAGCTCAACACGAAGTCTCAAAGCAGTATTGCTTCACAATGGAAATAGAAACCCATCTTTGCCTCTTGCACACTCAGTACAGAAGAAAGAAAACTATCATAATGTCAAACAACTTCTTGAAAAAATCAATTATGCTGAATTCAAATGGGATGGTTGTGGTGATTTCAAGATGCTAGCCTTTTTGCTTGGCTTTCAAGGGGGATACACAAAGTATTCCTGTTTTCTTTGTTTATGGGACAGCAGGGCTGATGATGATCATTATAATAAAGTTCATTGGCCCCCAAAAGTTGAACTGCAGCCAGGAATGTTAAATGTTCTCAGACAGCCTCTAGTAGATTCGAAAAAAGTTTTATTACCCCCACTTCATATCAAGCTAGGGTTAATTAAACAGTTTGTGAAGGCTTTGGATTTTGGAGGCGAAACTTTCCAAGAAATTTGTCTCATGTTTCCCAAGCTATCTGAGGCTAAGCTCAAGGGTGGTATATTTGTTGGACCCCAGGTAAACAAAATGTTGAAGTCGGAGAAACTGGAAAGAGCGATGACGAAAGTTGAAAGAGAAGCTTGGTGTTCATTTCGTGATGTAGTTCGTGGATTCCTAGGAAAACACAAGGGCCCTAATTATAGACAAATAGTGGCAAAGCTTATTGAGAACTTCAGGAAACTTGGTTGTCGTATGTCCTTGAAGATACATTTCTTGCATTCACACCTAGATTTCTTCCCCGAAAACTTGGGGGCTGTCAGTGAGGAGCATGGCGAGAGATTTCATCAGGATATCGCAACTATGGAAAGAAGATATCAAGGACGATGGAATACTGCTATGATGGGAGATTACATATGGTCACTAGTCAGAAAAGACGAAAGCATGCATTCTAGAAAATCTCGATCGTCAAAGCACTTCTAATCATGAGAAGAGTCATCAAAACACTTGCAGTGCAAAGTTGTGTTGTTTATTTTGTTCTTACTAATATTGTAGCTCTTAAATACACTTCATATTATGAAAAAAATACTAGATGTTGTATAATTATCCTTAGAATGCTAAAGTAGATTGAATCAATTAACTACTGTAGAGAAAGGTTGCGTATATAACAATAAAATATAAAATCAAGAATAAATAAAGAAATATCGATGTTACGTCAAAACTAATGTGATATTTGGATTCAGTGACACGAAATACATATATAATCATGAAAAAATACAAATAAACAAAACATGTGTTACATTGTGTATAATTAACAATAATGGACCCAGAACCGAGCCCTGGGGGCCCACACTAGAAACACTTCCTTACCAGAATTTTACATCATTTATGGTAAACCGCTTTTTTCTGTCACTGATCCAAGCTCTAATCCATTCTAACACTTTTCCTCATACGCCATGGGCTTTGATTTTATCTAATAGTCCCTGGTGGGGCACCTTGTCGAACGCTTTACTGCAGTCAAGGTAAATAACATCCTAAGTATCATTGTTATCTGACGCCTTATATGCTTTAGTGTAAAAGGATAGAAGATTAGTCACGTATGACTTACCCTTGGAGAAACCATGCTGTGTGTCAAATTATGTCTCTCGATGTGTTCTCTGAGTCTAATAACTATCAATGATTCAAGTGTATTACTTATAACTGATGTCAAACATATTGGCCTGTAGTGACATATAGACAATTTATCTCCCTTTTTAAAAACAGGAACGTTTGCCTGCCCCCAAGCAATAGGTACACAACCAGTGTCTACTGACTTATTAAGTATTTTTGTTAACTGGTCGCAGATTTCAAATTTACACTTTTTAAGCACTCACTGAAAAATTTCGTCTGGACCCGGGTATTTTGTAGCTTTATGTCTTTCAATCTGCTTGACTACTTCTACCTTACTAATGATGATATTAGTCTACTTTGTTCATCCCCACAGAAAATCGGATCGCAGTCAGATGCCTTATATAACATCTCCTTAGTAAATACCGAGAGAAAATACCTGTTAAACGCCTCACTCATTTTTTCCTCCGATTCTATCATGATATTTTCATAATTTTTAATTGGGCCTATCCTTTCCTTTCCTTTTTTTTTTTTTTTTTTTTTTTTTTTTTTTTTACCAGCATTTCCATATCATTATGTTTGGATCTAAGGCGTATTTCCCCGGTTTTTTTTTTTTCTACGTAGTCCTCTTTTCATTCCGATCTCATGTTTCAGCCTGCCCGTCATCCATTTAGGAGTATTGCTATTCTTCCGTATTGACTTGAATGGATAAATTTATTTTGTGCATTTAGAATTAAATCTGTGAGATGACTATACATTTCATCCAAATCGTTCACCGGACTATTGACCACGCACTTGCAAGTAACCTGACCCAAGGTACGCATACCCTCCGTGACCCGACCACTGACCACGCTAATGACGTCCGGACTGACTTTGTATCTGACCCCATTACAGCCCCTCGTTCAGTCTAGTGAGTAATCAAATGTCTTACATAGTTTCTTATTTTGTCAAAACTGGTTCTCCTGAACTTCGGTACTTCAACGTTATTTGTACTTTTTCATTCTTCCCAAATAACATTAATCTTGTTTCTGGACCCGGGTATAGCTTTAATCATTCAATCTGTTTGACTACGTCTACCTTACTAATGCTGATATTAGATATTTTACTTTCTTCATCCCCATTGAAAATCGGATTGCAGTCAGGTACTTTATATAACCTCTCCTTAGTGAACACTGAAAGAAAATATTTGTTGAACGCCTCACTCATTTTTCCTCCGAATGTATTCCCTGTGTGTAAGCATGTAGTTATGGGAGCCTATGTATGTATAATTAATAATTAGAATAAATCCATGTAAACAATTTGCGCTATAAGGAATTGTAAACACGCGTCGGACCTAACCCACGCGGAGTAGGCATTCTTGTTTTGTCGTTGGTCGAAGACCCTGGCGCGTTGTTTAGCGTACACATTTTGTTATTGGGAAAACATCATTCGTGAATTGAATATTTTATTTTTTGCCACCCTTTCCTAGAACAATATATATTTATATATATATATATATATATATATATATATATATATATATATATATATATATATATATATATATATATATATATAAATATATACATCACCATCCTCTCAACGGCTGGTAAGACGTTAGCACGCATTATGCTAATGAGACATTTCTCTCACATAGCTGAGAGGATCCTTCCTGAATCACAATGTGGTTTTCGGCGGGAGAGGTCAACCACAGATATGGTATATGTAGCACGTTTGCTCCAGGAGAAATGCAGAGAGCAGCAT
Source organism: Oratosquilla oratoria (assembly GCF_046742065.1). Classification (NCBI taxonomy): domain Eukaryota; kingdom Metazoa; phylum Arthropoda; class Malacostraca; order Stomatopoda; family Squillidae; genus Oratosquilla; species Oratosquilla oratoria. The sequence continues at coordinate 177,359 of NW_027467513.1, forward strand.
CAAAACCTGTACATAGATTTTGTAGACCTTACTAAAGCCTTTGACTCCGTCGACCGCCCCCTGCTTTGTAACCTACTTGCAAAGTTCGGTTGCCCTCCTAAATTTTTCTCTATAATCAGATCTGTACACGATGGCACAAATG
>NW_027467513.1:185000-187500 GCF_046742065.1 Oratosquilla oratoria
TATATCATGGTCTTCATAACTACTTATTGAAGAAACTTCAATTGATTATGAATAGAACTGCGAGACTGATAAAGGGTCAGTCTAGAAGGGAACGGATAACCCCAGTGTTAATACAGCTGCATTGGCTCCCAGTCAAAGCACGTATCATGTATAAACAGTGTGTTATGGTGTATCAGGCATTTAAGTTTGGGAGGCTTAATTATTTGTGTGATATGCTCGTGGACTTCCGAATAGATAGTGATATAGCCTTGCGGCACAGTACTGAAGTGAATAGACTATCAGAGCCAAGGTTTTATAGAGAATCTGGACGTAGAGCGTTTGTTAATAGTGCTCCCCGTCTTTATAATAGACTTCCTGAGAATGTTAAAATGGCTGAAACTACGACCATCTTCAAGAAGAGACTGAAGACACACTTCTTCACTGCTTCGTATGACTTGGAGAATGCAGTGATGAAATCAGATTTTGGACTCTAGATATTCTACGTGGGGGGCTTGGAGAGCCGTCATCGGCTGAAAGCCCCTAGAAGCCATCACCTAAGTAACCTAAGTAAGTGTGTGTGTGTGTGTGTGTGTGTGTGCGTGCGTGCGTGTGCGTGCGTGTGTGTGTGTGTGTGTGTATGTGTGTGTGTGTGTGTGTGTGTGTGTGTGTGTGTGTGTGTGTGTGTGTGTGTGTGTGTGTGTGTGTGTGTGTGTGTGCGTACAAGTGTGCGTGTGTGTGTGTGTATGTGTGTGTTTGTGTCTCTCTCTGTTTTTGTGATATTTGCTATGGAACTTAGGGACCCCAGAGACAACACGCGTCTCGGGGAGTCTTTCTTGGGCACTGGGGTACTTCTTCAACCTACTAATTTTACTAAATCTATAAGTGAAGTATTATTGGTTATACTGAGGACAAACAATAATACTATATTCATCACACGATCATCTTATTAACAAATTCATAACAATAAACAAATCTCCAATTCAAGGTAGTTGTGCAAGATATTTAATATAACCATCTGAATAGAAACAAAATAACTACATTACCCTCATTTTTACTACCTGCAACAATGTAAAGAGCTCCTCGACTCTAGTCAATTTAAAGAATGTAAAATGAAAATGTCATTAGTACAGCCTGGTTTCGATCCCTGGACCTTTGTGTTATGAGACCAACACGCTACCACTGCGCCACCCTGCTGTCAATACAAGATCAAGAATGAAAATGGGATTGGCAGTGCGTGGTTTTGATCCACGGACCTTCGGGTTTTGGGCCCAACGCGCTTCCACTGCGCCACGCTGCCATGAAGGAAATAGAGCTAATTCTTCTATTTAAACTAACAGCTCTGCGGGACCTGATGCCATTCAGTGCATACCAGTGAATGATACAATTACTATCACTCTACTTTCAATGGCTTTCAGAAATTTGTAAAATATACCAATAGATAAACGTAAATACAATAACAAGTTGAAATAAACTAGTGATTGTTAAAAGTAAATAACTGGAGTCGTCTTCAATATCGTCTCACGCCTGTCGCATCAAGTTCTCTCCAGGTCCATCGCTACAAGACCTCGGGATTTTTTTTTTTTTTTTTTTTTTTTTTTTTTTTTTTTTTTTTTTTTTTTTTTTTTTTTTTTTTTTTTGTCTCTTGTATGTGGGTCTGTGTTTGCGGGTCTTTGTATACAAAAACATGTTTTGTGTGTGCCCCTTATTTGTTACTGACTTCCCAGCCGCAGAGACGACAAGCATGCCGTGGAGTCATCGCTGACCCTCGGGATACTTCTCCGACTAAAGTCCCCTCAACTCTCGTCGCGTCTGTGGCGCAATCGGTTAGAGCCTTCGGTTCTTGAACAAAAGATTGAGGTTTCGATGCCACCTGGGGTGCAAATTTACAATGAGAAGCAATAACTGTTGCTCGTGTGCTAAAGCGATGCCAAGCACTAGGAGCCAAAGATCCTATGGTAAATGGTGCCGTTGTTCCAGACGACTAAGGTAAGAGATTTCCAGTTAGGCGTAACCATTCAAGGAAGTCCTATGGAGGAATTCCCTATTCCGTGCATCGTCTGTTCAATGTGGACTTCCTTGACAAATTGCTACATACGTGTTTGGATATGGCGACGTTATATAGAATTAAACAAATATTCACACCTATCAAGTAGTCTCCAAGATCATGTTAAGACTAGATGGCAGTGCCCCTCAACAGCATAATGAAATGACCACAACAAAATCCAACAAATTTATCATTGTTGGCGCATTATTGTGGTTTGAATGTGGACTTTCATGCCAAGTATGTAAGTCCTCTATTGAGAATTGCCTACATTTCATAAAAAAAAAACATTAATGCAGAGAGAACTGAAATATAATACTTTTTCCTATAAACAAGAAGCAGCTACCAATCTCCTAGACTTTCCTGTGAATACGTTAAAGATGAAAGGGAAGTAGAGCAATTTTATCAAAATAAACAATGTTAATCTTAAGAGTGGCCCAAAAGTCACTGAGGGGTTTTCGATCATAATAGCTTCTCTAT
>NW_027467513.1:192500-210000 GCF_046742065.1 Oratosquilla oratoria
AGAAAAACATAAGGGAAACAGAGAACACAATGGAAGTGGCAGAAAACTAAGAGTGTCTTACACAAATATAGATGGATTGATAACAGGATTGAATGAACTGAATGATTATTTGAAAGAAAAAGAACCGGACATAATGGGAATTGTAGAAACAAAATTAAAAGGCCCACTACCACCCAACAGTGTAGGACATGATACATACAATTATTGGATTAGAAACAGAGAGAAAAAACAAGGGGGTGGAGTTATGTTCCTGACAAAGAAGGATATAAACGTGAAAGGTGTCATATATGGAAAGAATACAGTAGAGATGATTATGATAGAAGTGGAAGACCGAGATAAGAAGAGCAGAAAATTTGTGATCAACTATGTGCCTCCGAAAACAGCCTCATGGGAGGAGAATGAACATAAAAGTATGTTAGAGGACACAAAGATAGCATTAACTAAAATAATGGAAGACGGAGGAAGAATAGTTATGATGGGCGACTTTAATTGCAAAGAAATCTGCTGGGAAGAAATGACAGTAAAGAGTGGTGATGACTCATGGGGAAATGCTCTACTTGAGATGATTACTGACCATTCAATGACACAATGGATACAAGAGAACACTAGGTATAGAAATGAAGAAGAACCATCGAGGCTAGACTTAATAATTACATCTGAACCTAGAATAGTGGACAAGATTGAATATAAAACACCAATAGGTAAAAGTGACCACATATTGATTGAACTGGAACTTAATGAAGAAAAATATATGAAAAGAAATGAACAATATAGAAAAGGAAGAATGATGTATGAAAAAACAAACTTTGATAAAATAAGAGAATTCTTCCAACAAGAAAACTGGGAAGAAATATACAAAGAAGAAACATCAGTGGAAGAGAAATGGAATATTTTGACAAAAATTTACAAAGAAGGAGTGGAAAAGTATGTCCCAAGACAAAAACAAGAAAAAGAATATGTAAAATGCTGGTACAACAAAAGTTGTAGGGAGTTAAAAGACAAAAGAGACAAAGCCTGGACCGGATGGAAAAAAGACAGAAGACCTGAAAAATGGAAAATATATACTGGTTATAGAAATGAATATGTACAAAAGTGCAGAGAGGAAAAAAGAAAATATGAAAAAGATGTTATAGAAAAGTGTAAAGATCAACCAAAACTATTCTACAGATTTGTAAACAATAAACTGAAAAACAAACAAGACTTGGAGAAATTAAGACAAGGGGGAGTTGAATACACTGAGGAAATGGAAATGGCAGAAATTATGAACAAACATTTTAAATCAGTGTTTACAAGGGAAAATATACAACCTGAAGAGATTGAGTGGAAGGAAAAAGTCCCCCCTATGGAAGAAATAGAAGTAACGAAGAATGAAATATTGACACACTTGGGTAATTTTGATGTCAGAAAATCGCATGGGCCAGATGAAATAGCAAACTGGATTCTGAAAGAATGTAGGAATGAACTGGCAGACAAAATACATAGCATAATAAGCAGTTCCTTAAAAGAAGGAAAAGTTCCAGAAGATTGGAAAAAAGCAAATATAGTACCTATATATAAAGGAGGAAATAAAGAAGAACCTACCAACTATAGACCAGTCTCTCTAACAAGTACAATAGCAAAAATATGTGAAAGAATTATCAAAAGTAGATGGGTAAAATACTTGGAAAAAAACAACGTACTAAATCCAAGGCAATTTGGATTCAGACAAGGACGATCATGCGTCACCAATTTAATATGTTTCTATTCAAGGCTAATAGATATAATACAAGAAAGAGATGGATGGGCTGATTGTGCATTTCTAGACCTAAAAAAAGCTTTTGACAAAGTACCACATAAGAAGTTGCTTAAGAAATTAGAATATGAAGGAGGAATACAAGGTAAATTGCTAAATTGGATGGAAGACTTTTTGCAAGAAAGAAAAATGCGAGTAGTGATAAGAGATCAGCACTCAAAATGGAATGAAGTAATAAGCGGTGTCCCGCAGGGAGCAGTTCTGGCCCCAATAATGTTTGCTATATATATTAATGATATGGATGAAGGAATTGAAAGCTATATGAGCTTCTTTGCAGATGATGCAAAATTACTGAAAAGAGTGAAAACTGAAGAAGATTGTGAATCACTACAGAGAGATCTAAATAAAGTACAAGAATGGAGTAGGAAGTGGGAGATGGAGTTCAATACAAAAAAGTGTAGTATAATGGAATTTGGAAAAAGCAAAAACAGAATAACAGGATCATATAATTTGGGAGAAGAAGGAATAAAAAGAGTAGAAAATGAGAGGGACCTGGGAGTCATTGTTATGAATAATATGTCACCTGAGAAACATATAAATAAGATTTTTGGAGAAACTTATAATTTAATAAGAACAATCAAAGTGGCATTTACATACCTGGATGAAGAAATGGTGAGGAAAATCCTAGTCACCCTGATAAGACCAAGATTGGAATATGCAGCAACGATATGGTCACCAAGTACAAAAAAATGTATAAAAAAACTTGAAAGAATACAAAGAGCAATTACTAAACTGGCACCAACACTCTCAAAACTATCATATGAAGAGAGACTACAAAAACTTAAACTACAGACACTAGAGCAAAGAAGAGAGAGAGGAGATTTGATAGCTATTTACAGAATCATGAAAGGCATAGAAATTACTGATAGAGAGAATCTGATAAAATGGGATGACAGAAATACAAGAGGACACGGAAAGAAAATAAAAAAAGACAACTATAGAAGAGATTTGAAAAAGAACAGCTTTCCTCACAGAGCAATAGACAGTTGGAACAAGTTAGATGAGAAAGTGGTGTGTGCAAAAACAATACATGAATTTAAAAATAGTTTAGATAAAATGAGATATGAAGACGGGACCTCACGAGCATAGCTCCCCTTCCCGTAAAATACAACTAGGTAAATACAACTAGGTAAATACACACACACACACACACACACACACACACACACACGCACACACACACACACACACACACACGCACGCACGCACGCACGCACGCACGCACGCAGGCACACACACACACACACACACACACACACACACACACACACACACACACACACACACACACACACACACACACACACACACACACACACACACACACACACGGAGGGGGGCTGCTTGCGAATTGAACGAGGGTGTAAACAGTGGAAACTTGATTTGATTTGATAAATTTATTACGCCTAATGGCGGCAAGCAATTTACAAACTGAAGCAGTTACAGAGTGATGAATGTCGCGCAGGACACTGTGGAATCTAAATAAATCAATAGTCACCAAGATATGGAAATCTCATGAATGAATCCAAATTATTCTGTTAGAGACATGTCAAACATATATACGATGTACAGTATACATGCACATACATAACACATATACAATACAATATACTATTTATATAATCCTTATGTAATTATGATAATACTTAATTACATAATTATACGGTGCACCACCAAGATACAATACTAGTATGATATATGCATTGGAAATTTGCATAGTTAGTAAAATGCTTTGCTCAGTGGCGGTAAACAAAATATAAACTTATGGAGTTACAGAAAGAAACGTGTTGCGTGGGACATAGTAGAATTCAAATTGATTAACAACCACCAAAATGTGGATATCTCATTAGTAGTACATCTAAATTTTCATTCTGTAAGAGATATTTACAAACATATATTAGATCTTGTCCCTGTGGTAGTAAGTCTTTCACTGTGGGACATGCGAGACAATAATGTTCGAGTGTGTTGGCGTTGGCGAGGTGACACAGCTTACAGGTAGAGTAGTGAGACACATCCTCAGTCTGGGAGACCTGCCACACTGGTCGGTAACCCAGCCGGAGTCTAGCACTCACTATATTGTGTCTACGGACCAGTAGTCCGTGTCGACGATATTTGTGTGAGGTGTCAATGAAGTTATCATAGTGCTGTATGGAGACACTGTGAGCTCGCTCGGTGTTTCTACGATTCACTGTTAGGGTATGCATGGCTGAACACAGGATAGTTTTGTAATAACGTAAGGAGGGCGGGGTACGTATCACTGGTAATTCGAGATCACACGCAGCCTTTGCGAGACTGTCCACAGTATCGTTACCCGCGATGCCTACATGAGATGGCACCCATAAAAAGGACACAACCAATGTATTATCATGGGCATAGGCCAATCGACACAATATATCTCGCACTATATGGTTATTAGCAGGTCTTGGAGAGGAAAGGGCGTGAAGGGCAGACTTAGAGTCGCAGAAGATTACCCCATTTAAACGTCTCTCAGTAAGGAGGGCAACAGCATCTAACAGTCCATTTAGTTCACAGTAGGTGGAACTTGATGTGTCGGGCAAGCGACGGCCAATCCACCCATCTCTCCCTGGTGGCTCCAGAGTGGGGGAGAACACAGCACACGCAGCACTCCCGTCCGCCTGCATTGAGCCGTCAACGTAGAGATGGTGTGCCGTGGGAACTGAGGCAGACACACAGGCGATGGTCTCTAGGGCCAACTGTTTCTGGAGAAGGGGATGGGCCGTTTTAGACGTGGGAGTAAAGGAGACGAGAGGGAGAGGTTCTCGCCAGGGTGGCAATTCAGGTACAACCTCAGCAGCCGGTACATCAATGGCCAATCTCTGGAAGTCAGCACACACGGTACGGATAAGGTTACGTCCACCCGGCCGAAGGTGAGGCCGAGGCATATCAGGGTTGAGTGCCGCCAAGATGACGTTGGAGTAGTGAGGAGCCAGATGGGGAGAGCATAGACACTTGATGCTAAAGTAAGTGACATTAGCGTATATCCTGTCAACAAGTGGGGTCAAGTTAAGCTCAGTCAGCATGTTGACTATTCTGGTGGAGGCAGGACAGCCCAGGATAAATCGCATGACTCTGTTTTGAAACTTATCAAGGGGCTGCAGTGCTGTCTTAGGGAGCTGACAGAGTGCAGGAGAAAGGTAGTCAATTACTGATCGTAGGAACAATATGTAGATGGTCCTAGCGACAGGGATAGAAACTCCTTTCACGTTGTTGGCAAGCCACTTGACAGGGATGAATCGTCGCTCTAATCTATCCAGCAGGTCTGTAACGATTGGATGGATACGTTGCCGTGCGGGTATGGTTGGGGTGACACGCACGGGGGCACCTAGGTAAGTGTATTGTGTGCAGTGTGGTACAACATTCCCTCCCACGGTGAAGACTGGCAATGTTCGAGGGTTGCGTGTAGAGAATATCCTACTCTTGTCGGGTGAAATTATGAGGCCACAAGCAGCTGATGAATCATAGAATGAGTGAAGGAGGACCTGAAGATTCTGGGGTGAGTCGGAGTGGATGCAAATGTCATCAGCATAACACGTGATTGTAGTGCCAGGGATGTCAGGTAGTATAGCAAGAAGGCGGTGAACTAGGACATTGAAGAGAAAAGGACTGAGAACGCCACCTTGTGGAGTACCTAAGTCAAAATTTCTGGAGGTACTGCATGCGCCCCTAAAAAGGACTTAAGCAGTTCTGTTGCTAAGGTAGCTTCTTATCCATCTCAACAAGTTACCCTTGATACCAAAAGCCACGAGCTGATCAAGTATGATGTCCCTGTTTGCAATATCAAAGGCACTCTTGAGATCGATGAATGCGACCACACTGGTGGGTGAGAGGCGGGTATAGAGGTCGAGAAGGCAGTGGTGTGTACCTCGCTGTGGCAGGAAACCATACAGTCGCGGTGAGAGCTTGGATTGGAGACGAAATATCAGACGGTTGAGGAATATTCTTTCAAGCACCTTGCAGAAGCACGAGGTTAGGGAGATGGGACGAAATTTATCAGTGCCGGGTTTAGGTATGGGTACTATAATACTGGAGGTCCAGGCGCTGGGTACGTAACCCTTCTGAAAGCACATATTAAAAAGCTGTAAGAGTGGGTTATCTGGGACCTTGTGGAGAAGACGTAGGACAGAGTATGTGATCCCATCTTCACCGGGAGCCGTCGCCGTACCTCGAGTGAGGGCACGCTGAAGCTCTTGTGGTGTGATGGGTACGTCATCCTCTTTATCTAACTGCAACAGAGCATCTACCAAACGGAGAGTACGAAGGTTCGCCTGGGAAGAGAGGGCTTCTTGAACAGGTGTTGGGAGGTTATCAAGGCTTGATTGTGTAGACCAGGTGTCAATTAGTGTCTGGGCATATTCTATCGGACTATGATGGAGTGCAGTGCGGGGTCGTTTCTTTACAAAAAAAATTAATTTTGTGCCACATAGTTCCTACGCTGGTAAGATGATTGATGCTGTCAGTAAGGGCATGCCACGAGTCAGTTTGGGCACACTGTTGTAGACCTATCAATTCGTCACGTGACGTCTGATATTGTTGAAGATGGGCAGGAGATGGTTGTCTTTGGAAGGTAAGGCCATGTTCCATCGCCTTCCTCTCTGCCTGAAGTACACGGTCATTAAGCGACGCTGTGCGAGGCCGAGGACTACGGGTGAGATGAGGTCTGGTGACATATCGGGTGTAAAAGTTGTGGGTTGATTTCACCAGTGAGGAATATAACTCATCAGGGGAATGAATGTTGAAAGTAGGAAGCAGAGTGGTCATGTAGGAGATATACGTCGGACAGTATTTGGGAGGTATCCGGATGCAGGTGCGGGCATAAGAGGAGGAGGGTGTAGCAGGTACTGTGTAGTGGAGGCCAAGGGCAATGTGGTCAGAGAAGAGCACGGGGATGGGGAAGCACTCGACACGTGATGCTACAAGTCCTGATGTGAATCTGTAGTCCAGAGTACCTCCACGGGAGTGCGTGGCACCACCAGTATCCCAGCGCGTGAGTCTGTATCGTCGTACGTAATCCAAAAGTCGAGGTCCATTCCGGTTAGGGATTGGAGAAGTATCACCCAGGTCAGGATGGCGCGCATTAAAGTCCCCCATGTAGATAACACCACGCAGCGTAGGTAAGGGCAAGGCAGCCAAGTTTATTCTTCCCGGGGCTGAGTAGACATTACACAAACGTAACTTGTCATGTCCTATTGCTACCTCCAACAGTTGATAGGTCATGTTTGCATCGATCGAGGTACGGAGAAGCTGGTGTGGTATCGAGGAATGTACATATGTTATGAGCCCGTTTCTGACTGGGTGGACATAAGAGACGTATCCAGAGAGTGTAGGAGCCTGTCTCTCGCCAAGCAAAGGTCTGTATCCTCTTCATGAGGCGGCTTCATAAAGAAAGTCACTGTATTTCCTTTGCTTTATTGGTTCACAATTTCTTCTATGGTTCTACACTAAGTCAATCACCTCCTAGTTCTATATTACAATTGCACTCGATTATTCCATGGTACGTATCATCGGACCGACTCCCCTTCCGAGCTCCGTGCATTCCCTTAAGAAGGCCGGAAACTAGCTTATGAGGTCCCACGCTCGTATAAACTTAAGAGTTTATGCGAGCGAGATTTAGTTCGTCACTTCTTATTATATTTTACATTTATATTATATAATTTAGTCTAACAGCTAGACTATATATATATATATCCAGGGGAGGTTCGTCAGTATACGTAATAATGTGTTTATTACTGTGTGGTTACTTGTGTGATCGCGTGTGTTCGTGTGTGTGTGTGCATGTCGCCTGGTGGTGGCAGGAACTGCTGTAGTCAGCAGATGGACGGATGTCTCGGCGCCTTATTGTCGGCCGGCTGGTGTTTGGTGGTAGTCTGGTGAGTGTGTGAGGGAGTGAGTGGGTTATATGACTGGGCGATACTACTCGTCATGTATATGAGGCGTATACATATCGCTCTCCCCCTGGGGTTAGGTGGCTCCCGGCACCTAAGGTTACATGGTTAACAAAAATCTATATGTATGGTTATACAGTGAAAAATTTTCAGAGACACAAAATCCTGGGTGTTAAATGTGAAGATGGGGGGGTGGGGGTGGGTGCTGAAGTGAATCCGATGGTCCCAAAGGGGCATCTTGAACTGTAAGTATGGGTATGCGATGTTGTGTCTCCGAAGAGTAACGTTGTGTCTCACCAGAGTATATGTTATATCCATTATCACACGAGAGATTACACCATATTTCGTATATCACTGGTAGGATTTTCTTTTCTAATGTTATATTGTTCACGTGATATGTCACTGTCATTGTTTGGAATCTCATTTTCTAATACTGTTCTATGGTCAGTTAGGTGTGTCACTTAGCACTTGTTTTATTTCACAGTATGTATATAGTTTCTCGTAAGAATTATTATGTTATTTAAGATATTGGGTGAGACACAAGAATAAACTTAATCTAGGTTTACAGTAAATCGGGAATGGGGGTTGAAAGGTTTTGGAAGGTGTTACTTCGTGCAAAAGAATTTGGTTAATACCACAACTATAAAGAGGATGATTAAGATTGAGAGGGCTGTGGAAGTATAGGGCAGTTTTTGGCAATGGAGGTCGAAGGAGTCCATGTCAAGAGTAGTCGATTTATTCAGTAGGTGTACCATGTCTATTTTACTTGGAAGGATGGTAGCGGGGACCTTAGGTATGGGTGGGTAGGGGTAGATTTCCGAAGGGGAGAATCTCTTGATCGGGTCCATAGGTATGTTGCTAAGAATAAATTTTTGAAAGATAGTTGATGTTTAAGGTGGGTAATTAATGATATATTTCATTTTGGAGGATGAAGGTAGAATGAGTGAATGAGGATATGTTTATCTGATTCTCGCTAAGGTTATATTGGTCGGAAGGTAGTGGAGAAGTTTCATTAGATATGCGGAAGGGAGTTCTTATTGGAAATGGGCCATTTTAACCTCCACTGATAGATACATGACGTCCTGCATCTTCAGGGGCGAGAGCTAGAGTGCATGTTTAGTTTCGTCGACGCAGGGTCATGGGATGAGACTTGCGCTTGGGTGAGTTATGTGTGGTCGTGGTGGGTGGGTTGCTGGTGGGAAGTGGGATTGGGTCGAGGTTGAGTTTGACCTTTCTCAGCTTCTCTCCATGTATGGTCACGGTTGTGTGATCGGAAGGATCCGTTAGTAGAAAAACATTGTTAGGGAGTGAGCTTGTGACTGTGAAGGGACCTAAGAACTTGGATCTGAGTTTGTTAGTCCTGGTTGAGTCTTTGACCATGACAGTGTCACCAAGCGCTATGTCAAGTGGAGTTGATTGTTTGTGTTGTTTTGTCTTTGTCTTTTCTTGGGCTTCTTTGAGGTTTTCCCTGACTTGTTTGTAAATGGTTTGCATACCTCTTTTGATGCAGTGTGTGAGGTTGTCTAGGTTGTATAAGGGGGGGGTTGGTTGAAGATTTGGTAGGGTAGGCGCATTGGCTGGCCGAAAATGATCTCATGTGGGGACATCTTTGTTGCGGAATTGACTGTGCTGTTGATACTGGCTTGTACCTGTGGTAGCCAATCTTCCCAACTGTCCATGAGGTCGCTGACCAAGGGTCTGAGCACCTCTAGGACTTTGCGATTTGTTCGCTCAGTCAGACCATTTCCCTGTCGGTGGTATGCAGTGGCAAATGTTTGGTCAATATTGTAGAGGTGTGCTATTTCGCGCATCACCTCATTTTTAAATTCTGATCCATTGTCAGATAACATTGTGTGTGGTATGTTGTATCTACAAAAGATATTGTTAACTAGGGCTTTGGCTACAGTCTCTGCTGTTTTGTCTTGAAGTGGAATTAGGATCGTGTATTTAGAGAAGTATTCTACTGCTGTGAGTATATAATTGGAACCTTGATGGCTGGTTGGCATTTTGAGTAGATCAATGCCAAGTGTTTCCCATGGCTCAGCAGGGAGTGGGATATCTTTGATGTGGAGTTGTTTGGGGTCAGGGCCTCTGAATTGGTTGCAAGTGACACAAAAGTCAATATGCGTGGTTATGTCTCTTTTCATGTTTTGCCAGTAGTATGAGTGCCTAGCAGTGTTTAGTGTCTTATCTCTGCCTGAGTGGCCTCCCATTGCACTGTCGTGCAATATTAGTAGGACCTTGGGGACTAGGCTCTGGGGATAACAGTAACCTCTCTGGTGTTAGTGGTCCTCCTTATGACTCCGTCGACCAGTTTGAGTTCCTCAATAGGGACAGGTGGTCGGGAGTGTAAGGGGGTTTGTGAAAGGAGATGTTGTTTTATTGGAGACCATATAGGGTCTCTGTCAGTTTCATCTTTGAGTTCTTGCATAGGTATGCATGTGGTTTGGGTTATGGGGGTGATGTGAGTTTGTCTGCTCAAGCAGTCTGCCACTACGTTAGCTTTCCCAGCTAAGTATACGATCTTGGGATCGTAATCAAGGAGAGTTGCTTTCCATCTAGCAACTCTCCCATGTAAGTCTTTGGAGTTAAAAAGATAGACTAGGGGTTGGTGGTCTGTTAGTATGGTAATCTTGTAGCCTAAAATGAGGTATTTAAAGTGTTTTAGTGCCCATATGATTGCAAGTCCTTCTTTGTGTGTAGTTGAGTAGTTACTTTCAGCTTTATTGAGGACTCTACTTGCGTAGGCTATGGGGTGCTCTTTGCCATTGTCATCCTTCTGTTGTAGGACTGCGCCTATTCCTTTAGAGGAGGCGTCTGTGTAAAGAAAGAATTCTTTCTTCATGTCAGGGAAGGCTAGTACAGGGGCTGTGGTCAGAGAGTGTTTCAGTGTGTCGAAACTTTGTTGTTCTGTTTCTGACCATTGAAATGGTTCGCCTTTCCTTGTGAATTTGGTTAGGGGGGAAGCTATGTGTGCAAAATTATAGATGAAATGTCTATAGTATGATGCAAGCCCTGTGAAACTTCTAGTTTCATCTGCGTTTCTGGGGATTGGGAAATTGTTTATTGTATCTATTTTATCTGTGGTGGTATGGATGCCTTGGCTATCTACCTTATGTCCTAGGAAGGTGAGTTCCGTCTGTAGGAATTTACACTTTCCTAGTTGGACTTTCAATCCTGTGTTTTTGAGTCTTTTTAGGACAATTTCTAGTGTGTGAAGGTGGTCAGTTTGTGTGGGACTATAGATTATGAGGTCGTCTAAGTAGACGAATAATGAGACTCCTATCATGTCACTGAAAATGCGGGTCATCAACCTTTGTTGGGTTGAGGGGGCATTCTTAAGGCCAAAGGGCATACGTTCAAAATGGAAATGTCCTTTGTCAGTGGAGAATGCAGTTACGGGTTTCGATTCATTTGTTAATTCCACTTGCCAGAAGGCAGACTTAAGGTCGATAGTGGAAAATACTGTGTTCCCGTTGCCAATGCATTGTAGTACATCTTGCATGGCGGGGAGGGGGTGTGGGTCAGATTGAGTGACATTGTTTACATCTCTAAAGTCCACAACAGGGCGTAAGGTTCCGTCTTTCTTAGGGATCAGGAAGAAGGGACTGTTCCAGGGACTGTCTGAGTGGGAAATTACGCCTTGGTGTATCATCTCTTGTACACTGTTATTGACTTGGGATTTCCTACTGTGAGGTATGCGGTAAGCGGGAGTGTAGGAAGGGGGGGTGTTAGGGGGGATTTGGATGTGATGTTTGATTATATCACATTTGCCTAGTGGTTCACCTTCTAAGGCGATAGCTGATCTATTCCTTTGTAGGAGGGCCATAAGCTTGTGTAGAATATCTCTGTTGGCTGATGTTGTGATTTGGTCTGGATGGATAGGGGTAAGGGGTTGTGGTGGTCTTACAGTGTTGATGTGTTGTGGGAGTGGTTCCTGTATTGGGGAATTATGGAGATGGACTGAACAAATGTTTGTGTTCTTCCTGATTTTGCGATGTTGATCAGAGAGGTTAGTTACCATGGCTAGGGTGTGTTTATTTTCTGATATTATGTCCCAAGAGTGTTCAATTGAGATGTTGGTAAGTCTAGACGTTTCTGAGTCAATTATGACGTCCTGATGTCCGATTGCTCCGGGTATGAATAGTGGGACAGTCATGGAATGTCTAGGGGGAATGATGACTGTGTTAGACATCAATGCCTTTGAGGTGACATAGGGGGGTGGTCGGAAGGAATAGCTGTTAGTTGGAATTGGAGTATTTGAGGAAGGGAGACATGAGAGAGGTTGTGTGTCTGAGTCGGGTGTCTCAGGGACAGTTGGCTCATCATTCACATCTGAGAAGGAGATGTTATTTTTCTCTAGGTCTATAATAGTTTTCCATGTCCTCAATGATTTTAATGCTATTATACCTTGTTGATCGAGACTCCATTCGTCAGCTATGTGGAAAGGTGTGAAACCTACTTGGAAGTTGTTGACTTCTATATTTAAGTCTATGGTGTCGTGTAGAGAAATGGTGCTCCCTTCTATTAGGAGTCCTTCCATATTGGAAAATTGAATTTGGGGTGGGTCATTTAATGCTTCATAGAGTGCTCTGGGGATGATGTTCAGATTTGTTCCTGTATCAACCATCATGTCAACTGTGAGTTGATCTAAAGTCACTTTTAGGGTGACGTAGTTGTGTTGTGTGTGAGATATTCCTATGGTGGTTTGGTGCGTGAGGCTGGTACACGTTCCCCCAATCGGTGTTGAGTTGTGCGTGTCGTGTGGGAGGGAGCTGTTTGTTGAGGGGTGGTGAATGGTTTGTTAGTTATCTGGTGAGGTTATGGTTGTGATTTCTGTTGGTAACACTCTTCGTTGGAGTGAGTTGTTGTTTTGTGTAGGTTGCAGTATTTGTTTGGATGTGTTGGTGTAGGTAGGAGTGGAGGTTTGGAGGGGGGTGGAGCTTGTATGGTTTGATATTGCACTTTGCATTGCGCATCCGTATGGGAGGTAGTACCATGAACTGAGCAAGGGATGGGGTGGTGTTGTACCTGCGGGTATTGTTGTTGCTGTGTTCGACACTGGGCATCGGTGTGGGAAATTGTTCCATGAACTGAGCAAGGGATAGGGTGGCGTGGTGCCTGTGTTTGCATTTGTTGTTTTTGTATGCAGTCTCTAGTGTTGTGACTGTTTGACAAATGGTAGGAACACCACTTAGAAGATTGTCCTTGATTGGTGGGAGGGGGGGCTGTGACTGAAGGCTATTTAGTCTGGGGAGATAGTGGGGGGTGGATAGAGATACATTGCAAGCGTTGGTGATATCTAGGATGTAGGTATAAGCTAGTGGGTTTCTAGTGTTTAGTTCCCTTTTGGAGGCTTCTTTTAGGCACTTTGGAGGGAGTTGGGAGAGATAAAAACCTATCACAAAAAAGGTGAGTAAATGTTCAAAGTTACCGTATTGGTCAGTGTGAAGCCAAGGGCTGTTGTTCTCTAAGTCCTCTCTAACTTCTTTAATTTTGTTTGCTACAAAATCCATAATGTTCGGTTGTGTTTGAACTCTAGTGTTATTGAGGAAAGTGAGAAGGAATTGAATGTTGTTTGGTTGTTTGTTCTGAAAGACATTAAGGAGGTGGTGTTTATAATCTTGATATGTGATTCCACATGCAACTAAACTGTCTAGCATACGTGCCTTTGAACGGAAAATGTCTGATGCCTCTATTTTCTGACGGCACAAATTAATTTTATCTAAGTCAGAGTAGTGATTGTTCTTGGAGAAAAAGAGATCACATGCTGTCAGAAAGTCAGTAATGGATAATCCACTATCTTGGGAAAAGGTTGGAATTTCTGTGAGGGGGGAAATGGTTTGATAGTTGTTAATTATTGTTGGTTGAGGTTGTTGGTAAGGATAATATTGTGGATTTGGAGGAGGGTTAGGTGGTGGTTGGTGGTATGGTGTGGAGGTGTGTTGACTGGATGGGTTATGGGGAGAAGTAAAGGGGAAGTTTTGGTAGGCATGGGGAGTGTGATGGAGGGGTTGGTACTGTGGGTGCACGGGAGGGGGAATTAGGGGTGTCGAGATATGGGGGTTGAACTGTTGACGGTTTATAGGAGGAGTAGCTTGAGCAAATGATGTAGTGGGAGGAATGGGTTGTTGTGGTTGAGAGGGGTTGAAGGGGTCTTCTTGAGAGGGTTGGTTATGAGGGGGTAAGATTTCATCATAATACTGAGCACTTATTGGAGTATCTGCCTTAGGAGCGGCGTTGTCAGAGTTATGTGAGTGGTCATGGTCTAAGGGTTGTGTGGGAAAGTCAGCCTGTGGATTTATTTGTTGAGGGTCTGGTTCGTATTTCTTATAATCTAAGTCCTGAGGTGGATTTTCCTCTTGAGATTTAGAGAGGATGCTTTCTATCGCTTTCTTGAATTTGCTTCTCGTTCCTGTCGCCATGTTAGTGGTTAACTATAGGTGGGGAATCTAAGTCGAATTGTTAAGTCAGAAAGATGTGGTACACATTACTTAAAGGGTGTATGTTAAGGTTAGCTAAGAGAAAAAAAAGGGGATACAGGGTGTCAACGGTTATACATTATGCTTATACATATATATATATATATATATATATATATATATGAAATGGAATTACATGTAATTATATCAATTAGTTATATAATAGACACAGAAATATATGGAATTGCTATTCGATAAGTTGTAGCACTGTGGTGAAGAAAGATAGTTGTAACTAAAATTTAAGTTTAAAATTTGAAATTACAAAATGCTTGTAACATGTTAGATTCTTCTAGCTAAACAATGTTATGATTGTGGGGCTAGTGATATTGAGTGTTATACAATGGATACAAATGCAATCAAAAAAATGTTATATATATATAAAAGATATACAATGTAAAAGGGCATATATAATATTGGGAAGGCTTCCTTAAAAAAAGATGACAGTAGGGTTGTTCTTATAAATATATCCCTTTAGAGCTGCAAGTCTCATGTAGTCCCTTATACCGCAAGCATTCCAGGAAATGACACGAAGCTCCATAGAACTATTGAAGGTTCCCTTTGACTTTGCGAGAGCTGTGGGTGGAGGTGGCGGTAGGGCGTAGACTAGCGTGTTGTACTCCATTTGATGGGGGGGAACGAGATAGTGGTTTCTGATTCGACGTATCTAGGTGGGAGGTGGCGGTAGGGCGTAGACTAGCGTGTTGTACTCCATTTGATGAGGGGGAACGAGGTAATGGTTTCTGATTCGTCGTATTAAGGTGGGAAGAGAGAGCATTAAATTTAGCATCAATTGAGGAAACAGTGGCAATCATTGCCTTCTGGCCCTCAACAAGAGTAGTGAGTATTGTATCTGTGGAGTCTTGTTTGGTGGCGAGATCGATTATACGTGTTTCAAATGTATCATACCGTTCTTCTAGGGATTTGCAGCGAGACATGAGGGTAGCGACAGCCTTACGTAGTTCAAGGATCTGGTCGGACTCCGACGTAGCAGACGAAGCACGGACAATAGGTATATTTGGTGTGGAGATGGGCGGTGGGGGGGAGGGGGGCTGATTGCGTGTGTGTGTGTGTGTGTGTGTGTGTGTGTGTGTGTGTGTGTGTGTGTGTGTGTGTGTGTGTGTGTGTGTGTGTGTGTGTGTGTGTGTGTGTGTGTGTGTGTGTGTGTGTGTGTGTGTGTGTGTGTGTGTGTGTGTGTGTGTGTGTGTGTGTGTGTGTGTGTGTGTTTGTGTGTGTGTGTGTGTGTGTGTGTGTGTGTGTGTGTGTGTGTTGTGTGTGTCTGTGTGTGTGTGTGTGTGTGTGTGTGTGTGTGTGTGTGTGTGTGTGTGTGTGTGTGTGTGTGTGTGTGTGTGTGTGTGTGTGTGTGTGTGTGTGTGTGTGTGTTTGTGTGTGTGCGTGTGTGTGTGTGTCTGTGTGTGTGTGGGATGGGCTACTTGCTTTTTCCGTACACTTCTTGCCTTATTTACATTACTATATATTTCTTTAAGTGTTGTGGATGGATGTCGATATTCTTTCTAAAAAGGAATCCCAATAATTTTCCCCTTTTTTTTCTTCTTCTTCTTTTTTTTCTTTTTTTTTTCTTACGACTCTACTAGTTTCAGCATAGTTTGCCTCGTTTCTTCGCTACTAGGATCATTTGTGTTTTTCTCACTTCATCATTAACAGTGGGTATTCCAGTATGCTTGTTTGTACTTACCAGATCTTTGAGCATTTGTTTGATTTCAGATATTGCTTCTTTCAAACTATCCATTTCTTTCTTGAGGCTTTGAACATTGTTAACACATTCCTTTCCATACCAATGAGGAGTTACTGCATTTTGTTCTAATAACCTTGTTTGTTCTTAAGTGCTGCTACTCTAGTCCTATTTTCCCTAACATTTACAGGTATACTTGGGATTTCATCGAAATGACTGTTTTCGACCTGGTTCTGAGGTACAAGTTTTTCTTTGGAACTCGCTTCCTGGGCTCGTTTAGAGCACAATTTAGAATTTGCATTGTGCGAGCCTCCACAGTTGCAGCATCGTGGTGTTACGTTTACTTTTTCGTTCATTTTATCAATGCATTCTTTGGACGCGTGTCTTTCACCACAATACCCACACTTCAAGCTTTCATTGTATTTCCATGCCATATGCCCCCATTTGCTGCTGCATTTGTAGTATATTACAGGTTCCTCTTTGTAAATATCAATTTTCTTGTCCCCTAAACACGTTATAGATATTTTGTCAGTCACCT
Organism: Oratosquilla oratoria; assembly: GCF_046742065.1. NCBI lineage: Eukaryota > Metazoa > Arthropoda > Malacostraca > Stomatopoda > Squillidae > Oratosquilla > Oratosquilla oratoria. Next base: position 208,906 of record NW_027467513.1, read on the forward strand.
GTCCTTTCACGAGTGCGATAAGCTGCGGTTTCTCCACCAATTCCACTTCAATTTTAACGATCCTACGTTTAACTCATACAAATTTCTCATCGTCCAAATAATCATTATGATCTGCATAAACAGAAAAACTCAAAATGACAACTTTTGTAAGATTTTCGGTTATGTCTGGAACCACCATCTTTATATTTTCAAACCCTTGGCTTGTTAAACGTGTGGCCTATTCTTCCCTTCCTTAAACAACACCTCAAATTGGGAATGTCTTTTGAATAACCTTAGGGTTCTCTTGATGTTATTATCATTATCATTATTACTATTGTTATTATTATTATTATCATTATTATTATTGATACTATTTTCATTATTTTAATTACTATTTTATTATTGTTTTATTATTACATTATCATTATTTTATTATTATCTTTATCATTATCATTTTTCTTATTATTATTTTTATCATTATTTATATTATTATTTTAATATTTTATTATTATCATTGTTTATATATTCATTTTATCATTATTATTATTATTATTGTTATTTTTATTATTATTATTATTATTATTATTATTATTATTATTATTATCATTATTATTATTATTATCATCATTATTATTATTGTTATTATTATTATTATTATTATTATTATTATTATTATTATTATTATTATTATTATTAATATTATTATTATCATTATTATTATTATTATTATTTTTATTATTATTATTATTATTATTATTATTATTATTATTATTATTATTATTATCATTATTATTATTATTATTATTATAATTATTATTATATTATTATTTTATTATTATTATTATTATTATTTTATTATTATTATTATTATTATTTTATTATTATTATTATTATTATTATTATTATTATTATATTATCATTATTATTATTTTATTATTATTATTATTATTAATTATTATTATCATTATTATTATTATTATTATTATTATTATTATTATTATTATTATTATTATTATTATTATTATTATTATTATTATTATTATTATTATTATTATTATTATTATTATCATTATTATTATTATTATTATTATTATTATTATTATTATTATTATTATT
>NW_027467513.1:212500-217500 GCF_046742065.1 Oratosquilla oratoria
ACAGTATACAAATGATAAGCTTAAAATATATAACAAATACAGAATAGACGAGTATGTGTACATGTTAACATATGCATATATATACACCAAGTTGATGAATCCTACATAGATTATGTTTATGCATCCAATAAGTTATTTTAGAATTATAACTTTACATACAATATACAAATGATGAGCTTAAGAAATGTAGAATATATGTGTATACGCAAAGATATATCTATATGCATATATTGGTGATGCGTGGCAGGCAGGCAGGCAGGATATTGTTTTTCAGTCATGTTGTGTGTGTGCAAGTTATGACAGCTGAGAGGAGAGGGGAAGAAGTATATCTCCAAGATTGACTAAAGTTAAAATGAAGAGAAAAAACAAAAGGCTGAAGAAGAAGAAGAAGAAAGTGGTAGTTGGTGGTTTTACGATCAGAAAGTAGAGAAACGGAAGGAAACTAATGCTTACACGTAGATAAGTTTGCATATGCAATTGGTGATACAAGGTGACTTGTGAGTCCTGAGAAGGAAAGATACCGGCAAAGACTTAGAATATACTGAGCGAAGTGCGTGCGTGGTGTATTTATATTTTTGGAAGTGGTGACCTGCCAGTGAGGGTGAATGAATTAATGAGATGCAAATCATGGTGGATGAAGTGTTGTGTTGAGACGTTGGATCGTGCGTTGCATTTGGGAGATTTGCTGTTTTTCTATGTTTGACAGCGGTAGGTGTGGTTGTGGTTGGTAGCCATTGTTAGGTAGGACAAAGGAGCAGCAGCAGCAGCATCAGGCATATTGGTCGGTACGAGGGAGGGGGGCTGCTTGTGAATTGAACGAGGGTGTAAACAGTGGAAACTGTTAAGAACCACTGACTTACTTTAAGTGTCAATTGTATTTAAATTGACCACTTGAACAGGTAGTTTGTTGGAAACATTTACAATGCGGTTAAAGAAAAGAAACAAAAGATTGATTGGTGTTTGATCCGTTATGGACTCTTTTGTAGCCATTATTTCTTGTGATAGTACTACGGTCGGTCTATATTGATATCAACGAAGCCATGAATAAGCTAGATAGACTTAACGCTCTTGATAGGGTTTATTTATTACGAGGTCAATAAGTATTTGTAGCGAAGCTGGTTTAGATTGACCAAGAATCCTAGGACAGAGCAGACAGAGAAAGTGAAATATGAGCCGTTTGTTTGTAGTTAAGCTGGTATAAATGAAACAAGAAATGTAGGACAGAAAGAGAAGAGAAGATAAATAAATACCAACAGCATTTGGTGTTCCCAGGCGGTCGTCACCCATCCAAGTACGTTATAACTAACCAGACCCAACGCTGCTTAATCAACTTGGCTGATCGGACGAGAAGCGGTGTGTGTCTTCAGAGTGGTATGTATGGCCCTTGGCGCCTGTAGTCATATCATCTTTTCTCTAACTAAACAACATTTTCTGCCTACTTCTACACTATCACAACCTTACTTCACTTCATTTTTGACAAAAGTTACATTGATTGCATGTCCTTCGTTAACTTTTTAAAACAAGGCAGCTGTCATCACTATGGAATTTTAAATCAAGTGCAAGTAATGCACTCTCACTATCTACAAATAAATATAATGATCTTCCTCTGTTAGACGTTAGTTTTAAACTTTCATGTATTGCATATAATTGTGCTGCAGTGCTACCTTCTATTCTTTTGGAATATCGCACTTCATTATTTATATAATTAATATCTTCATACAATTCCCTAGTCACAATACCACATCCAGCTTTTTCACCGACACCAAATATTTTTTACATTACATTTTACAAAGGATTACAAAGGCGGAGCATGCCGACAGGAGACCTTTTGGTCCATAACTTGGTCGGATGCGGAGAAAAAAAATATAATAATGATAAATAAATCAATATAAATAGATAGAATTATAATAATATAGATAATAATAAATCAAATAAATAAATGCATAGGTATAGTTAAATAATGAACAAACAGGTAAATAGTAAATAATGATAAATTGATAGATAACTAATAACAAATGAAAATCAAGCAAATAATAATAAACAGAATAATGATAGCAAACAAATAATATCAAATAAATGACAGTCATTACAGCATCTTGCTTAGATGTTTATCTAAACGAATCTTAAAACTTCGAACTGAACTACACTGCACTGCCTCTGCAGGAAGTCTATTCCATTCATTAACCACACGGTTGGCCAAGTTGTTTCTACCCACTTCCAAATTAAATCTATTTCCTGACAGTTTGAGACCATTATTATTTAGTGTGAAAATTTTGTCATTTTTGATGTTGTCAATTCCCTTTAGAATCTTAAAAACCTGTATCAAGTCACTTCTGAGTCTACGCTTTTTTAGGGGGGGGGGGAAGATTCATACGTTTTAGTCGATTTTCGTATGATTTAGTTTTGATATTTGGAATCAGTTTTGTGGCTCACCGTTGTACTTTTTCCAATCTGTCAATGTCTTTAATGAGATTCGGTGACCATACGGAAACAGCATATTCCAAATGTGGACCAACTAACGATTTATATAGCTTGTTAATGAGAGATGGACTTTTGAAGTCAAAAGATCGCGCAATCAGTCCTAGAATCTTATTTGTTTTCTCAGAGGCTGAAATACACTGCTTAGATGATTTTAGATCGTTACTGATAATTACGCCGAGATCCTTTCCACTATCCACTTTTGTTAACGAATTTCCAAATAGCTTGTAATCGTACTTACTGTTATTTTTACCTATGTGCATAACCTTGCATTTACTTGTCTTAAACTTCATTAGCCACTTTTCAGACCATTGCTGAAGTTTATCTAAATCTTCTTGAATATCTAACTGATTTAAGTGATCATTTGCCATTCCGCACACTTTTGTATCATCAGCAAATTTGGAGACAATAGATTTTAGTCCGTGGTCTATATCACTTATATATATACTATGTATAGAAATGGCCCAAGAACGGAACCCTGAGCAACTCCACTCGTAACATTTTTCCATCTACAAGTTTTGCCATTTAAAACAACTCTCTGTTTTCGATCATTTAACCCATTTCTAGTCCAACTTAATAGGCTACCACTTACTCAATGTGAAGCTAATTTAGTAGGTAGCCTTACATGGGGGACGGTATCAAAAGCTTATGCAAAGTCTAGATATATTAAACCTATATTGTTTCTTTTGTCATAGTTCGAGATGACTGTGTTGTAGAATTCGAGTAAATTAGTCACGCAAGAACGTTTCCGTCTGAATCCATGCTGGCTATCATTTATCAAACAGTTACTTTCTAAATGATGTTCGATAGCATCTCTGATGATAGTTTCCATCATTTTTCCTACGACTGAAGTCAAGCTTATAGGTTTGAGTCTAGACATACATATGTTTTTAACACGTGATATTTGGCTTTTGGTATTACTAAATGATGTATACATACCAAGATATTTATAAGTCTTCAATTCTGTTCAATTCACCTTTTCTAACTTGACTCCATTTAACCACAACTCTTCATCGTTTGTCATTCTTCTTTTATATCTAGTTTTATGTTCATTTATAACTAATCCCACTATTTTACATACATATTGTAGGTCACTTAAAGCATTACTCATCGACTCTTTAATTTTGCATTGTACAAGGATGTCATCAGCATAAACGATCATTTCAGCTCCGTAGGAAAAGTTGTAACTTGCAATTTGATCCATGAGAACATTAAAAAGCATTGGGCTTAACACTCCTCCTTGTGGGGTGCCCAATTCCATCTGACTCGTTCCCTTGAAATCAAACTTTTGCTCTTCCTCTTCTAGTAAGATAGTCTGCTATCCAAGATCAAAATTGACCCTTGATTCCTTTGTTTACTAATCCTTCCAAAATAACATTTTCATTCCCTCTATCAAATGCACCTTTTAAATCAACAAAATGTCTACCATTCATTTCTGCATTACTCATACATTTAATAACACAATCTGTAGTGCTTTTACCTTTCATATATCTATATAGATTTTTACATATTAAATGATCTATCTTATACATTATTCTGCTTAGCACTACTCGCTCCATTCTTTTACATAGGCAAGATGTCAATCAACGACATCGGCCTATAATCACAGTTTGTTTGACCCGTGTGATTAGAGCAGTTTTCCATTTTACGGGCAACCCTCCGCTCGAAAATTTGACATTGAAGAGATCTAAAACCGGACTATTTTCCATACTGACGAGACAATTTACTACATTGTAAGTCAACCCATCTTCGCCAGGTGCAGTGCAATTATCATTCCTAGCGCTATTTAACAGTTCATCTTTTGTGATAGGAATGCAAGTGTCATCAGTTATACACCTTTGACTGAAAACGAATTGCTGCCTCGTGTGACTTACATTTCTTAAAAGTCTAAAAACTCTTCGGGTAGGTTCCTTCCTCTTTTGGATATTTCTGCCCAGTCATTCATAAGGTTGTTAGCTTTTTCTTTCGGGTTGGGATGGGCTACTTGCTTTTTCCGTACACTTCTTGCCTTATTTACATTACTATATATTTCTTTAAGTGTTGTGGATGGATGTCGATATTCTTTCTAAAAAGGAATCCCAATAATTTTCCTCCTTTTTTTTTTTTTCTTCTTTTTTTCCTTACGACTCTAGTAGTTTCAGTATAGTTTGCCTCGTTTCTTCACTACTAGGATCATTTGTGTTTTTCTCACTTCATCATTAACAGTGGGTATTCTAGTATGCTTGTTTGTACTTACCAGATCTTTGAGCATTTGTTTGATTTCAGATATTGCTTTTTTCAAACTATCCATTTCTTTCTTGAGGCTTTGAACATTGTTAACACATTCCTTTCCATGCCAATGGGGAGTTACTGCATTTTGTTCTAATAACCTTGTTTGTTCTTAAGTGCTGCTACTCTAGTCCTATTTTCCCTAACATTTACAGGTATACTTGGGATTTCATCGAAATGACTGTTTTCGACCTGGTTCTGAGGTACAAGTTTTTCTTTGGAACTCGCTTCCTGGGCTCGTTTAGAGCACAATT
>NW_027467513.1:222500-225000 GCF_046742065.1 Oratosquilla oratoria
GGTGACCTGCCAGTGAGGGTGAATGAATTAATGAGATGCAAATCATGGTGGATGAAGTGTTGTGTTGAGACGTTGGATCGTGCGTTGCATTTGGGAGATTTGCTGTTTTTCTATGTTTGACAGCGGTAGGTGTGGTTGTGGTTGGTAGCCATTGTTAGGTAGGACAAAGGAGCAGCAGCAGCAGCATCAGGCATATTGGTCGGTACGAGGGAGGGGGGCTGCTTGTGAATTGAACGAGGGTGTAAACAGTGGAAACTGTTAAGAACCACTGACTTACTTTAAGTGTCAATTGTATTTAAATTGACCACTTGAACAGGTAGTTTGTTGGAAACATTTACAATGCGCTTAAAGAAAAGAAACAAAAGATTGATTGGTGTTTGATCCGTTATGGACTCTTTTGTAGCCATTATTTCTTGTGATAGTACTACGGTCCACAATAAAATAATGGTCTATATTGATATCAACGAAGCCATGAATAAGCTAAATAGACTTAACGCTCTTGATAGGGTTTATTTATTACGAGGTCAATAAGTATTTGTAGCAAAGCTGGTTTAGATTGACCAAGAATCCTAGGACAGAGCAGACAGAGAAAGTGAAATATGAGCCGTTTGTTTGTAGTTAAGCTGGTATAAATGAAACAAGAAATGTAGGACAGAAAGAGAAGAGAAGATAATAAATACCAACAGCATTTGGTGTTCCCAGGCGGTCGTCACCCATCCAAGTACGTTATAACTAACCAGACCCAACGCTGCTTACGTAATTAACTTGGCTGATCGGACGAGAAGCGGTGTGTGTCTTCAGAGTGGTATGTATGGCCCTTGGCGCCTGTAGTCATATCATCTTTTCTCTAACTAAACAACATTTTCTGCCTACTTCTACACTATCACAACCTTACTTCACTTCATTTTTGACAAAAGTTACATTGATTGCATGTCCTTCGTTAACTTTTTAAAACAAGGCAGCTGTCATCACTATGGAATTTTAAATCAAGTGCAAGTAATGCACTCTCACTATCTACAAATAAATATAATGATCTTCCTCTGTTAGACGTTAGTTTTAAACTTTCATGTATTGCATATAATTGTGCTGCAGTGCTACCTTCTATTCTTTTGGAATATCGCACTTCATTATTTATATAATTAATATCTTCATACAATTCCCTAGTCACAATACCACATCCAGCTTTTTCACCGACACCAAATATTTTTTACATTACATTTTACAAAGGATTACAAAGGCGGAGCATGCCGACAGGAGACCTTTTGGTCCATAACTTGGTCGGATGCGGAGAAAAAATATATAATAATGATATATAAATCAATATAAATAGATAGAATTATAATAATATAGATAATAATAAATCAAGTAAATAAATGCATAGGTATAGTTAAATAATGAACAAACAGGTAAATAGTAAATAATGATAAATTGATAGATAACTAATAACAAATGAAAATCAAGCAAATAATAATAAACAGAATAATGATAGCAAACAAATAATATCAAATAAATGACAGTCATTACAGCATCTTGCTTAGATGTTTATCTAAACGAATCTTAAAACTTCGAACTGAACTACACTGCACTGCCTCTGCAGGAAGTCTATTCCATTCATTAACCACACGGTTGGCCAAGTTGTTTCTACCCACTTCCAAATTAAATCTATTTCCTGACAGTTTGAGACCATTATTATTTAGTGTGAACATTTTGTCATTTTTGATGTTGTCAATTCCCTTTAGAATCTTAGAAACCTGTATCAAGTCACTTCTGAGTCTACGCTTTTTTAGGGGGGGGGGGTGGAAGATTCATACGTTTTAGTCGATTTTCGTATGATTTAGTTTTGATATTTGGAATCAGTTTTGTGGCTCACCGTTGTACTTTTTCCAATCTGTCAATGTCTTTAATGAGATTCGGTGACCATACGGAAACAGCATATTCCAAATGTGGACGAACTAACGATTTATATAGCTTGTTAATGAGAGATGGACTTTTGAAGTCAAAAGATCGCGCAATCAGGCCTAGAATCTTATTTGCTTTCTCAGAGGCTGAAATACACTGCTTAGATGATTTTAGATCGTTACTGATAATTACGCCGAGATCCTTTCCACTATCCACTTTTGTTAACGAATTTCCAAATAGCTTGTAATCGTACTTACTGTTATTTTTACCTATGTGCATAACCTTGCATTTACTTGTCTTAAACTTCATTAGCCACTTTTCAGACCATTGCTGAAGTTTATCTAAATCTTCTTGAATATCTAACTGATTTAAGTGATCATTTGCCATTCCGCACACTTTTGTATCATCAGCAAATTTGGAGACAATAGATTTTAGTCCGTGGTCTATATCACTTATATATATACTATGTATAGAAATGGCCCAAGAACGGAACCCTGAGCAACTCCACTCGTAACATTTTTCCATCTACAAGTTTCACCATTTAAAACAACTCTCTGTTTTCGATCATTTAACCCATTTCTAGTCCAACTTAATAGGCTAC